>NW_015386573.1:404392-430489 GCF_001527695.2 Protobothrops mucrosquamatus | reverse complement strand
TTTCATCCTGATTTTTAAGTCTTCTAGTTAACCTATCTAATTCTGCGCAATGCATAATTTTATGAATTACGCTTTCCTTACTAGGTATCACCATAGCTTTCCAATTTTGAGCAAATATAATTCTTGCCGCTGTAACCACATGAGTAAATAAAAACATATCCTCTTTGCTAACATTATTTTCAAGAATTCCTAATAACAGTGTCTCAGGTTTATATTGAATATTTTGTATACCCATTTCTGTTACCCACTCCCAAACCATACACCAAAAACTCTGTGCTTCCTTACATAACCATCAAACATGAAAATAAGTGCCCCTTTCCTTTTTACATTTCCAACATAATGGCGAGTATCCTTTATACATTTTAGCTAATCTTGTTGGAGGGAGATGCCATCTATAAACCATCTTGTATGAATTTTCTTTAAAAGATGACGCCAGTGTAATTTTATTGTTTCGTATCCATACCTGCTGCTGTATAGTGTTGTTCCTGCTTCTTTGAATGTTGGTTGGTGGAAATGCTGTATTCTAGTCTCTTTGTTTCTTTGTCTTCCACTATTTTCCCTAGCATTTTTGACTTTGCCTTGGTCTAAGTGCTAATAGTTTCCCAGCTGAAATTATGGTTGAGTCTGTCCATGTGTTGTGATATGTGTCCAGGTTCACAAAACACCAACAATTCCACAGTTCCAAACTGAACTACAGATATTCCTCTCTATTGAATTTACCCCCTGGGATGATAGTGAACAGATCCTGGTCTTCTTCTATGGCTATCCTTTCAAATATTTCAAGTGTATAGCAGATCTCCCTTTCAGCCTTCACTTCCTAAAACCAAACATCCCCAGATCCTTCAATCTCTATTAATAAAATGTAGCTTCTAGTTCCCTGATCATGTCTGTTGCCATTCTCTGTATTGTTTTTATAATATGATGCCCAGAATTGGATTCAACATTCAAGGAGCAGAAAGATTGCTTCTTATGCTTTGGATCAATCACAGATGATGCAGTCTAAAATAACTTTTTAGCAACCACATTATATAGCTGACTCATATTCTGTGTGTAATCTAGTTGATCCTGTATTGATTGCTTTAGAGTCCTTAGGGGAGTGGTGGCCTAACAGTTAAGATGCTGGGCGTGTCAACTGAAGGTCAGCAGTTTGAGACCCAAGTACCAAGTGATCTCCCATTACTTGTTCCACCTCCTGTCAACTTAGCAGTTCGAAAGCATGCAAATGCGAGTAGATAAATAGGTACCACTTTGGTGGGAAGGCAACAGCAGTCCATGCATCTCAGCATACAGTATAGGCATGCCAGCCCCATGACCAGGGAAGCATTTTTGGACAACGATGGCTGTCTCAGGCAGAAAACAGAGATGAACACTGCCCCTTAGATTGGACATGATCAGATAGGGGAAAACTTTTTCCTCTCTTTTACAGCAGAGGTCCCCAACCTTTTGGGCACCAGGAACCGGTTCCATGGAGAAAGGTTTTTCCATGGACCGGAGAGTGTGTGGTTTTCTGTGCTGCCTGCATCCCACGGATGGGGCTTTGCTTGTTTGTGCGGACCAGTTGCTGGCATGCCACAGCCCAGGGTTGTGGATCCGTTTTAGAGTCCTTTAAAAAATCAGTTTCATAATGGCTTGTCTTCATTTCTGTCTGATTGTCTGTCTGTCTGTCTGTCTGTCTGTCTGTCTGTCTCAGGGGTGTCAAACTCAATTTCATTGAGGGCCACATCTGCATTGCGGTTGCCCTCGGGGGGCTAGGTGGGTGTGGCCAGGGTGGGTGCAGCCTACTGGGTGGGCGTAGATGGAGCGGGTATGGCCTATTGGGTGGGCATGGCCAGCTCTACATTGTTCGCGCTGGATATGTGAAGTAGGCATGGGCCATTTGCTGGCCACGTCCAGGCAATGGTGCATTTCTTCATTCCTCACAAAGGATGACACCTTCCCAGCATGCACCCTGACACAGCAAGGGCTGACACAGCAAGGGCTGATTCCTCACTGTTTCCAGACAGCCTTGTGGAGCTAAGACTGAATGTGTTTCAGCATAGATGGCCACCACAAAATTGTACATTGGCTCCCGGGTGGCCTGGGCCAGGGCCAAGGCAGCAGAGGGCCGTTCCCTCACTGTTTCCAGGATGGCTTCGTGAGCCACATGAAACCACTTTGTGGGCCGCATCCGGCCCCTGGGCCTTGTGTTTGATATGTCTGGTCTATCTCATCCACTTTTTCCCATTCAGTCCTCTGATGTTTCACGTCTGCCAAAAATCCAGGATATTTCAAGGTTGAGTCAAATTATCAGCATGTTCCTTCCATATTTTGGCGTTCAATTCATCTGGCCCTAGAGATTTAAGCTCATTCAAAATAAATAATATCATTTTGATAATAGATCAACAATTCAGTTTCTGCTTATCTCTTCATTATTTCTACCACCAAAGCTAGACAGAAGATTTCCTTACATCCAAGGAGGCAGATGGGATGTTTCTGGCAGAGAGCAATGATCTGTAAAGGAAAATAATCAAAGCATCTATACATTGCTTTTAGATATTTAAGAAGTGGTGTCTGCTGTTATGAGTATATTAATCACTTTCATTCCTTGACCTGTATATAATTTATGAACACCTATGGACTGAACTGTATTCTCCAGAAACAGTTAGGGAAATTACTCTTCATAGAAGCAAATTATCCCAACTCAGTAGAAAACCTCTCTTTCTTAAAAGAAAAAAACAGGGGAGAGGAAGATACCAACACCCTATGATTCTACCTTCAAGTGTACATAATGCTACTTAGGTGCAATGACAAGACATAACTCCAACAATGATGTAATCAAAAATTCTATTTGCAGCAGTGAATAGAGACACCGATATGCCTCTATTCAGTGACACGATAAATTTCATTACCTCCGACTGCTTGAAAGAAAATAAACAAGCAAAGACAATAACCCTTACATTTTCTAATAGAACACTGGCAAATCACCAGCAATTGTTTCTGCTTTGTTTGGGAGGAGATTACTGAGTGTCTGATAAACTAAATGTTGATTTCTCCATCCAGGTGTGTTTACTGCAGAGAAGCAGGAGTAAGATAAACAATAAGAAGGTACACTCTGTGCAGTTCTAGAGACTGTGGGGGAAATTATGTGAATTACATGCCTGGGAACAAGAAGAATGGTGGATACCAACATAGATGGAGGGTCCAAAGGACTGCCATGGATCTGTGCTTGGAATCCAGGAGTCCGGAATTGGTGGGAGGTACATGAGTTCAACCCTATGTTTTGTACACATAGTCCCAGTAAACATTCTTCTGTTCTTATCTTTTTCAACTATGTTTTAATTGCACCTTTTTTCTAAGAAAGTCAGAACAGCACAGATTGTTTTCCATCTCATTTTTTTGGCCTCAGGAATCATTAACACTAGATTAGATAACACGATATCAATGAGGATTAATATGTCCATAGATACTTTCCTATGTATTCCCCAGAACCCCTACCCCACCCAAATTCTTTTCATTAACATTTTTTTTCGTTGCCTCCAGCATTATTTTCAAGATTATCTCTACATCCTTAATCAATTTAAGTGGCTGTAACTCAGTGCACACCTTCCCAGAACGATGATTAATGTAAGCTGAATACAATCCTGAGAAAGCATTTTGGGGGAGGGGCAGTATAGAGCAATCTCACTCTTTTCATTCTGAAATGGCTGTTGGGCTTTTTGTTTATTTTTTGTTTACTTAATTTGATCTCAAGAGAACCATTTTATAAATAGGAAAGGTTCCCATGGCAACCATTTTGGGAGTCAGCTTTTGACACTTGGTCAAAATTCCAAATACGTCCATCAGCCCCAAGATGCTGGAAAAAATTACTAAGAATATTAAGTCTGTCTTGTTGAAATGAATGGGATTTGACAAATGTTTTAACTTTGGCTAGTCCATCTCAATATTGGAATTCAATATTATGCAAGCACAAGCAATAGAACAAAGTCAAATTAGAGTCTTGGACATGAAGAGAGCTGATTTCAATAAACTCAGAGAGAGCTTGATAAGGATTCCACGGATGACAATGCTCAGGGGGAAAACATCCCAGGAAGTTTGGGAAACTTTGAAAAGTGAGATTATAAAAGTCCAATCTAGCACAATTCCAATGAAGGAGAAAAATAAGAGATCTCAAAAGAAACCAGCATGACTGCACAAAGAACACTCTGATAAAGTAAAAGATAAAAAGGACAAGTACAAAAATTGGAAAGAGACGCTCATAACTAAGGCAGAATATCAGCACATAACACAAACATGAAAAAATGAAGACAGAAAAGTAACTGTTTTGGAGTTGATCTTGGAGTCCTAGTTGACAATTATTTAAATTTGAGTCAGCAATGTGCTGCAGCTACCCAAAAAGCCAATACAGTCCTAGTCTGCATTAACAGAAGGATAGAATCAAGATCACATGAAGTGTTAATACCACTTTATAATTCCTTGGTAAGACCACACTTGAAATATTGCATCCAGTTTTGATTGCCACGATATAAAAAAGATGCTGAGACTCTAAAAAAAAGTGCAGAGAAGAGCAATGAAGATGATTAGGGGACTGGAGGCTAAAACATACAAAGAACGGTTGCAGGAATTGGGTATGTCTAGTTTCATGAAAAAAAGGACTAGAGGTGACATGATAGCAGTGTTCCAATATCTAAGGGGCTGCCACAAAGAGGGAGGAGGGAATCAACCTATTCTCCAAAGCGCCTGAAGGCAGGACAAGAAGCAATTGATGGAAACTAATCAAGGAGAGAACCAACCTAGAACTAAGGAGAAATTTCCTGAAAGTTAGAACAATTAATCAGTGGAATGAGTTGCCTCCAGAAATTGTGAATGCTCCAAAAACTGGAAGTTTTTAAGAAGAGACTGGACAGCCATTTGTCTGAAATAATATAGGATTTCCTGCTTGAGCAGGGGGTTGGACTAGATGACCTCCAAGGTCCCTTCCAACTCTGTTATTCTGTTATTTTTAGGGCAAGTTAAGAGAGTTCTCTTAATGTATGCTTTCATACATAGACCCACACAAACACACATAGTCCATCACTCCCACAACCTAGTCCTAGATGATCTATTCTACTCCCTTTCCAAGTTCAGAAGTTCTGTTCAGATTGAGGAAATACCCAGCACGCAGCCTGAAATTAAGTGAAAATGAAAAGTTCTCACTAAAAGATAAATGGTTTAATGCAACAAATTGTTTTGAAATAACACAGCTTCTTGGTTGGGATCTTGTATAACAAATTTAAAACTCAGAGTGAAATGTTATCCCTGAGTAGTAGACCTCCAATTATGGAGGTTTAAATGGAAATCCATATAGACTCTTCCTTGTAAAAGCACTATACCTTATGAACAGTAAGATTATATTTTTATAGAAGCTTTTGGAAAGAATATTTTTGTAGCTACTTTACAGCAGCTGATACTTCCTCTGGTGCTTTTCTATGTGCCTGGATGTGGTAAAAATAAGAACTCTATAATCACTGCCCACATTACAGTCTTAAGAAGGAAAGGAATTCATCAGTCTTTTGTGCTTTCACTTACTAAACAGATTTGAACAGGAAGGGCAATAGGTAAGACAGCTTTACTTGACCTGGTACCTTTCAGAATGATTGGATTTCAACTTCCAACATGCCACAACTAGCATGCAGCAAAGCCAACCATGTGTCTAGTGACAGGTTAAAGACTTATGAATTTATTATCATAGAAGATTTTGTAAATTCCACCAGTCTTAATTAGAAGCATGGAGATAGATAGGTAGGTAGGTAGGTAGGTAGGTGGCTGGGTGGCTGGGTGGTGGTTGGATGCATGGATAGATAGATAGATAGATAGATAGATAGATAGATAGATAGATAGATAGATAGATAGATAGATAGATAGATAGATAGATAGATAGATAGATAGATAGATAGATAGATAGATGGATGGATGGATGGATGGATGGATGGATGGATGGATGGATGGATGGACGGATGGAGGATGGACGGATGGATACACATATACCTACATCATACATACACTGTCAGAGAAAAGGAAAGGAGAAATTGGAAAAAGAGAAGTGAAAAAATGATAGAAGTAGTAGTAAAATAATACAGGTAGTCTTGACTTATGAGCAAGTGAGACTGTGTTTAAATGACTTATAAGTGAGACTGTGGTTAAGTGAGTTTTGACCCATTTTATGACCTTTCCTGACACAGTTGTTAAGTGAATCACTGCAGTTGTTCAATTAGTAACATGGTTATTAAATGAATCCAGCTCCCCTTTGACTTTGCTTGTCAGGTTACAAAAGGAGATCACATGACCCTGGGATGTGCAACTGTCATAAATACCTGTCAATTGCCAAGCATCCAAATTTTGATCACATTATCGTGGGGGTTTTGCAACTGTTGTAAGTGTGAAGAACAGTCATAAGTCACTTTTTTCAGTGCCATTGTAACTTTGAACTATAATCTTGTTGAGGACTGTTCATAATATAGTGCAATACAAATCATGTGTGGGCATGAGCTAAACCAGCGCTCATTGCCACAAAACTGCTTTGTTCAAGCCTGTCCATGCCTAAGTTATTATTATTATTAATCAATTGAGATAATCTTTCTCGTAACATTTGTGCATTCAACGCCTTGGTCTATAGGAGACCAGCCTATATTTGTATAGTCATTAAATGCACTGGCTTCCAAAAGAGCCAGGGCCTTGCATCATCAGGGCCTGGCTCATGTGGGAGAAAGCCTGGCTGCATCCATGCAGAACGTACAAATGCCATCAAGAAAGCTGACATCATTAAAAAGATGTTGACACGATGAGCTTCACTGTCGTTCTTGCACGCAGGTGCTGGTTAACATATGGAGAGTGATTGAAAAAGAAGGCCTTTGTCTCTGTTTAATCCATGAGAAATGTGGTTAAGTATTGCAATTAATTCTAGCTCAGCTGGTTCATGGTGGAATCGGTCTTTGCAATTCGTTTTATCAAGGATGGCCAGCGATGAGAGTTACTTCTCACAGTGACAGGGATGACAGTTATCAGAACAGTGAACATATACACACCACCCTTTCTTTATAAAAGAGGCACACTTCCAGCCTTTTGCATCCAAAAAGCAGGAGAAAATAAGGCTTTTGCCACCCTAAATGGTTTAGATACAGGTATCCCCCTTGTAACAGAGTACTTGCTGGAATTCTTGAGTTGTACCTTAACTTCCTTCTAATAAATATTATTAATCAAATATCTTAGAGTCTTGTTGTTTGGGTTAATAATTTCTAGCCCAGACCACAATGAAGCAAGATTGATCATTAGATCAATAAATGAAGGTCCTGAGTAGTTGAATCATTCACTATTACTGAATACAGCTATTGTTTTATGTTAAATCTGTGTCTGCTTTTATTCATGCAAACGGAGGTCAATTGGAGCAATTTAAAATATTGTGGGGAATCTTGCTGCATTACAATTGGACAATCATGGGAAGTGCAGTCCAATTCTTTTGGAAGCATATGATCAAGGAAAGCTGATCTTACATTTCTGGACAGTCTTTCAAAACCAGAAAGGTATCTTTTGGGCCAGCAGCACTATAGGACTCAGTTAAGGATGAAAATGTGTTTGATTGGTTCAGATTATGCATTGCTCCCATAGGACTCAGTTAAGGATGAAAATGTGTTTGATTGGTTCAGATTATGCATTGCTCCCATAATCTACTCATTCCAAAGTCTAGATGTTAAGAGGAGAAAGCATCCAAACCTTTAGATGTGATATTTTCACATGGGCTTTTTTGTTTGATGCCTTACAGAGGTTCTATTTTGAGAATTCAAAATGAAACTCAGAAAGTTATTGTTCTAGTAAGGGCATTTTAAGGTTGGAAAGCTGGACTACGCTGTACTACTTAAGCAATTATTTCCAAGGTTATCTGGAGTCAGATTTCATTAGCAGACTTGCACATTCTCAAAAGCAAGTCAGCAAATTTAGTCGAAATCTTAAAATCTTGGAATTCATTCTTTCCTCTCCCTGCCCCATTCCAACAAAATATAGAAAATCTCGTAGTTTACCAAACTAAATCAAAAAGACACTAGTTTACAATTTTAGAAACAGAAAACCCAGATGATTTAGTGTTTATTTTTTATCTCTATTGCAAAAAAAAATTTTTTTTTTGAAACCACTTACGAGATAAAGTTCTAATGCATTTCACGTTACAATTATGCATATACTATTACATATTGTGAAATGTTGCAGCAATTTGTGTGATTAAACAAAGAGAGGAACCTGTTGAGCTTGGTAGATCTGCCCATCAGAGATGTAACCATTACCAAAGTGGTGTCACAGGTAGGAAGGACAATCTTTTTTCACAGGTACATGAGTGAACTGTTAAAATGGATGTATTAAGCCTTAAGCTGAAAGCATCCATTTTGATCCTTATTTTAACGATAAGAACAGCAATACAAATCAGCCATTTTGTATCAGATTTCAGCAGTGCAATGTGGAGGTACTCTGGGACTACATACGGATGCCTATGTGAAAACAAAATGCAGCAGAACAGCAATGACAACCTGAACACATTTTTAATCAAGTCAATAAATGGTCGCAAAGCAACCTTGATTCGATTGACATAACAGTCTTCTCTTATCATCAGTGTAGCCCTCATAGGATAATATGACTAAACTAATCCACCATCTGGCCAGGCAAGTTGAATGGCAAGTCAAATTTGCCATCCTGTTTAATTCCCTCCTGACATAATATTTTTCATTATGCAGCACACAAATGTGAGCAAAACCATTTCAGTGAAAGTATGGCACTGAAAGCACTGAGTGAACTAACAATTATTAAATTGCATGATGTGTCAGCACTTGCCCATCCAGATGTCAAGAGTACTGTCCACTGATAAGTAGCTTCCTAAATGTTATATTTGGCCTAAAGCTGGAGAAGGAAAGGTGTCTGCGCTTTTCTAGCTGCAATTGGCTTTGATGTTACAGAAAGGATGAAAACTTTTAGATCAAGTTCGTTGAATAGCTTCAAGCAGGGACTGATAAATTAAACTTGGTGATCATTGTGCCTGTGTGTAATAGGTTTTCAAATAACATGTTTATCTATTCAAAGAACCTTTGGTGCTTTTAATGAGCAGTGTCAAAAAGCAGTTTCTGCTTATGAAATAAATTGTTTAACTACCTTACTAATCAATTTACATTTTTTGTAAAGAATCAGAGTTAGAAGGGGCCATTTAAGCTACCAAATCCAACAAGATCAGTGCAGGAACTCAAATTAAAATAGGCCTGACAAAGGCTGTTTGGTCTGGATGTCTATCATCCAAGACCATGGTTGTCCCAAAGGTGCTTTTCCAAAAGGCAACTGGACTTTCTTGTGTTTTTTTTCCCCTTGAAAACGTTTTTCTACTCATCCAAGAAGCAGAACTGAAGAAGCTTCTTGGATGAGAAGTGAAATGTTCTCAAGGAAAAAAACCAACAAAGTCTGGTTGCCTTTTGGAAATGCACCTTCAGGCCTAATCTGGACATAAACACTAAAGCTTGTCATTGGTTTCACCATCAAACTGCTCTTATTGTTTGGATGTGTTTTTCCCTTAATATTCATTCAGAATCTATCTTCCTCTAAGCATTCTCCTATATCAGGGGTGTTAAACAGCCGGCCCGCAGGCCGGTTGCATCATGTGGAGGTCGTGCCCACTCCAGCTCTGGCAATGCGAAAAAAGTCACGATACGTCGCAACACATCACGTAATGTGGCAAGTTTGACACCCATGTCCTATATTGTATGAAAAAGGAACAGGTCCTGTCTTTTTTCTGCATGATTTCTTTCCAGATTGTGGAGAATGCTAACATATTCACCCTATCTCTTTATACAAAGAGGGTACTGTTATCAACTGCATTAACATGATACCACAAAGAACTTAACAGAGCTAAGTACAAATCTGAGGGTTTGTTTTGATCTGCAAGGTATTTTTTTAGTGTATAGTCATAGGCAAATATTGCATTACTAGATAACCCACGCCTCGTTGGGTCATTCCAAATATTTCCTTACCTAGACAAAGAAATTGTCAGGCATAAGGAATCAGAAATGACACGATGAATGATCAGAGTGGTATGTTTATTGTTGCTCATCTATAAACAGGAATCTTGCCGGACTAAAGTAAACACTGCATAACTATTAGATAAATATTGTAAAGTTTTAGGAAGGATCTCCCTTCAGCCTCTTTCACCTCAAAAGAGACTCAAGAATACTCAGCTGTTTCACTTCTCCCCTCAACTCAGCATCAGATTCCACCACAGAAACAGAATGAAACAGGCAGGCAAAAAAACAGTGAGACGTCTTCTTCCATGGGAGCACCAGTGAGTGGTGCTGCTCAGGGACTGAATGAGACAAATGTGAGCCACATGAAGATCATCCAATGTGCATCTCTCAGGTGATGTGAGCTAGGGACCCATATAGCTTGTTCAAAGGCTTTACTCTCCTTAGAGCGCAGCTTCTCCAAGGACTTTCCTAAGAAAAGAATCAAGGGGAAAACCTAGGGTTAGCAAAGCTATCTCTGCATTAAAGAGATTTGGTGCAAAACAGCTCAAGTGCAGACACTCCTGTCATGGAGTTGAGGAGACATGTTCTTAAGTGCACAACATCAATCATATTGCCTAAAACAGGATGGAAGATTTGAAACAATACTCATCTGAAGTAATTGTTTTGGTCTGTATCCAAAACAATACAATTGGATCTCAGGAAGTTGAAGCAGAAGAGGAAACACTTAAGAACTGCTACAGGAAGACTCGTGTTGAATGTGACTGGAGCTCATAGTTGGTGTGAGATCATATTTGAATCTTCACCATGGCAATTCAGGTGACACAAAGGAATATTTTGCCCTTTTTGTCCCATTGACTAAAAACAGCCCAGCAGTCCCTTTTTAAGGTATCCTGCTACCTTTTAGGGAAAGATGTTCCCTGGATCCTCAGTCCTATATTTTTGTGCAGTAGCAATTTCACCACTAGCAACCTCTTGACTTCACAGATGTAGGTTTTCTTCTTTCTTTTAATGTTTGCTAAGAGGAAATGAGCTTGTGAGATGGCTCAAAGGCAGCTAACATCTTGGGAAGGAACCATATCAACAAGGAAAATTAAATGTGTAAAGACTTGTAGAGAAAAGGAGAGGCAAGTCAAGAGTACATAAAGTATGGCAGCTCAGGAGTGCTGATGCAAACATGTAAAAAATGCCAGGGGCATTCCTGTCCCCCCCCCATTTCTACTTTCCTATTTCTGTATTACTACAAACACAAGCTCCTGAAGCCCTTGGGATATAGGCACCCCAATTGTAAGTAAAAAAAGAAATATCTGAGTTGCTATTGGTAGGAAATGCCTCCTTTGGATCAAGTACTATTTCTGCTGACTTAATTGAAGGACCCAGATTATTTTCCAGACAGTGATGCAGAAGTGGTTTGCTGCTGCCCTCTCAGAATATATATATTTTAAAGTATTTACTTCCTAGTCTTGGATTTCCTAATGGTGTTTGTTAAGAAACGCTGGTAGACAGAGAGGTGGGAAGCTGACTCGAATAACGGAAAGCAAACATGGATTTTCCAAGAGCCATAGAAATCCTTCTGAAGTTTATTCTCCTCAATCCCTTGAGCATTCAGGGGCAGAAGATGACAACCAAAATGCTCTTTTGGAGTCTCAGCAGACCGAATCAAGAACTTGAAGTAACTTTCAAAATATCTAACCAAGGAATTAAACAGACCTGGCAGGAGCAGTTTGAGGCCTGCCCTCCTGCCCTCACACAGTCTCAGTAAGCCTTCCAGCCTTGGCTGTGAACACATGGCCAACTTCTTTTCTGAGTAGTCTCTGACCTCTTCTCTGAGTAAAGCTTTTCAGCGGGAGAAATTAATTCTCTTCTCAAGTGCCAGTATTTTGGGGAACCAAATGATGCAGGGGCCTTAGTTTTGATTTGTTGAGGCCTTAAAGGAGATAATCTTAGCCAGCGACATTGGTTCCCTTCATCACAGTACTTGTTTTATTGAAGTACTAAGTGGGTCCAACCCTATTTAGCTTTTTTTTTTTGACATCAGCCATGATCAGCTTGATGCTTCCCAAATTTGGGAACAAGTTGAGAATCTTTATGTAGACATTGGAATAACAGTGGCAGGCTATGCTAACACTATGGTACCCTTCCCTCCATTTTGACACTTTACAGATATGTTGACAACAGAATTCCTAAATAGTATAGTGACCATGTTGACTGGCAGTTGTGGAAATTACACTTCTATCATATCTGGAGAATTCCAAATTAGACCAAGAGCTAATCCCTAAAAAATCTTAAGATTGGGATTAGAGTTAAGGTTAGTTATCTAAAATAAAGCACTGTTAGAATTCTGCATACATATTGTCTCACAACAAATTGAAGCCAAGAAATTGTGTGAATTATGTGCTATATACAGTAGTAGTATATACTATTTTGAGAGTTTGAAAAGCGCTTTGTTGCTTTTTTTTTCAAAACTAAGTACAACTTGCCAAATGCTCAGGTTAGTAGATTCCCATTCAGTTAAGGTGCACAGAAATCGGCAGGATGGGAATTTTTAATACAGTAAATTCAATTATTAGATTATGTTATAATGCTGTCAGCCTAGGCACAGAAACAGTTTTATTTGTTTCATGGTCTGTTTCTTGTGACTAGTGGTTTTAATAAAATATTGACTGTAAGGAAATGTGGGCTCGTTCTCCAATCTATTTCTTAACAGATTTTCTTAGCAATAAAATGTGTTTGGTAAACGTTTTATAAAAGACAGGGAGCTGAAGTCCCATTCCTTAAAAGTCTATCTTACATTTGCAGCACTTCAGTATCAACTCTCCGGGGGGAAAAAACAAAAACAACACAAATCAAGGCAGTAACAAAGATAAGAAGCTTAAAATAGTGCTTCAAATCAAGTAAAAGCAGTACATTGAAAACAAACAACTGGCTGAATGGAAATTAGTGGTTGCAATGAAAATCTGGTCACACAAGTGGAAAATCTAAAGACAGCATCCTATGCCATCCAAGGACCAAATTTCATACAGGAGCAATTAAATAAGTTGCTGCAAAAAGGATATTTGAGCAGGTTGTTCAGTGGCAGCAGATACACTGTTTCTTGCAAACTCTGTTTCTTGAAAAATAGGCTAAGAATAATCCCAGGCAGAAATCTCTGAGCAACATCCATCAAAATATACTGTATAGCTCAGGGGTAGGCAATCTTGGCTCTTTTATGACTTGTGGACTTCAACTCCCAGAATTCCTGAGCCAGCCATGCTGAGGGGAAAGGGAGAGGTTTCCAAGCTGAGCCATGCTGGCTCAGGAATTCTGGGAGTTGAAGTCCACGAGTCATAAAAGAGCCAAGGTTGTCTTCTCCTGGTATAGCTTTTCCATCACTGCCTCTTTGAGGAAAAAGTGAAAAACAAATAAACAATGGGAAAACATTAAAGAAACTATAAATGGAAGATTGTGATATTGGACCCCTTCATCACTTCCTACCTAGTGAAATTCTCAAATTTTAAAATGTTTTCCCTAGTAGGAAAATAATCCAGTTTAAACTATGCATTCCTATGCATGGTTACTCGTAGGTAAGTCCTACTATGTTCAGTGTGTCCTTTTTACTTTCCCAAGTGTACATGCAGAACTGGAGGCAAAAAAAGTTTGACATATATCAATTAACTATATTTTGCCTACTGGAATTAATTTTTCCCCTTATTATTCAGAATTCACCTGTAATTACAATAGATCTTGCTTTTTTTCCCTTGCACTATTGCACTGCTGCAGAAAGTTCAGTCAGCAAAGAATGTCTGTCTCTGTAAAAAGGTATGGGCGCAGGTACACCAGGAAACAAAATTGTTCATCTTACTCATTAAGAAATGTGTGAGAGATTATCGAAAGGCTAAGGTAACATAGTCCCAAAGACAATGAACACCCTTTTTGTATATCATGGGCCTGGTTTGCAAACACCATTACATTAAGTTAAAAAAACGATGTTGCATTCCCCCCCCCTCAGAAATGGCTGCTAGTTGCTATTACCATCAATCAATTTGAAGTGATTAAAAAACAAGTACAGAGAAAAACTATTGGCTAATGCCTATGTTGTCGTTAATAACCTGTTCCAATTTTCAATACTCTTCTGACTAAGTGTGTGTGATTTCTGTCAAGCATGTTAAGGACAGACATCAAAAGAAAGGAATGGATTGGTTGAAAAGGGGGGGGGAGAGCAGAACAACCTCCAGTGTGTGAGGCGATAGAGGCAACTTACCCATTTTGCTATCCTGTAATGTGCACCAGAAAATATACATCTTCTGTAAGCATTCTTAATCTTTATTTATACTCCTAAGATCAAAGCTTAAATCCTGTGCAAATTTGACAAGCGGTAGTAAATTCATTCAGCTAAACGCGCAGTTTGATTCAATACATTAGTCGTGTAACACTTGTCAAGACCAGAAAGAGCCTGAACTGCAAGAAATAAATTAGACAGTTATAGTATTCCCTTTTATTTTTTTTCCCCCTGTCATTAGAACGGCTGACAACTAAGCGTGCATTCAAAAATATATCATGAAGAAGTCTTTTTGAAGACTAATGAGATTTGGTGCTGGCTACCAGCTTGCCTGGCTTTAAAAAAGAGCTGGGCCAATTCATGGACGTTTTGGGGATCAACGGCTATTAGCTTTGATGACAGGATGGCTGTCTCTGGCAGCCCTGTTGGGAATACTGATGGGCTCTCTGTTGCAGCTGGTTGTCCAGTGTGAGAACAGACTGATGGACTAGTTTGATCTAGCAGGGCATGCTTCCTCTTATCTAATTTTATACCTATATCAAAATAGATGGCATTTAGTGAATGAAGCGCTAATGCTTCATTCACTAAATGAATGAGAAATTCAATTCAGGTTGAAATGAAAGGGAATGCCAGTTTTCTGGAAGACCCTGCAAAACCACAAGTGTGTTGGATTAGACTAACATAACTGTATAATTGTTATGTCAGTATCAGACCACTAGACACAACCTCAGCATACACAGAACGTTGGATTTTGGGGTGTGCTTTGTATGCTTTTATTAAGAAAGCCCACAAGAACTCAGAAACTGTCATTTAAATTTTTCTGAATCCATTTTTAATAAGGGCAAACAGGTTGCCTCCTTGGTCTATATAACAAACGCAAGTAGAACCAAAACTGTGAGTTCAAAGAACGGCTGTAGAAGACTTGGTGCTCAAACATATCTTCATGGGCTTATTTTCTGGGCTGCTAGATTAAACAAAAGTGAATTCCAAGGACATACCATTACCCCAACCCAATTTTGCACTTAGGATCTCAGCATAGTTTGGCTATTTTGTTACTTATTATTATCTGAATCCATTCAATAAAAATGGAAGAACAGCAGTGGTTAAAAAGTGAAGGAACTGCTAAGGCTCCAATAATAATAATCTGATGCCAACGAGAAGGCAGCAAAGAGCTAGAGTTTTCTGTATTTTGCAACAATCCAGCGTGGTCTGAAATTTTGTAGCCCAGATGTGATAGGCCCACTTCATATTCTTGAACAGAGCCTTCCTTCCTTCCTTCCTTCCTTCCTTCCTTCATTTTGTATGCCCACCCATCTCACCAATGACTCTGGACAATGAGCAAAATTTTAAAAAGAAAAATAATTAAATAATGCACATTAAAATGCATAGGAGCTGAAAATAAATCACCCATCATAATGACTAAATTAATCACAAAACTGGTCCCTACATATACTCTGGGCCCCAGGCCTGTCCACAAAGTCAAGTCTTTAAGGATTTATAAAAAGCCAGAGGGTCAGGATTACAGGTAGTCCTTGACTTACAACCTTTTGTTTAGTGACCATTCTAAGTTACAATGGTACTGAAAAAGTGACTTATGACTCTTTTTCACACTTACGACTGTTGCAGCATCCCTATAATCACATGGTCAAAATTCAGACATTTGGCAACTGGCATGTACTGATGTTGATTGCAGTGTCCCGGGGTCATGTGATCATTTTTGCAGCCTTCTGACGAGCAAAGTCAATGCGGAAGCCATATTCACATAACAACCATGTTACTAACTTAACAACTACAGTGATTCACTTAACAACCTGAAAGAAAGGTCATAAAAGGGCCAAAACTCACTTAAGAACTGTTGGGCTCAATTTAGGTCCTAAGTTGAGGACTACCTGTAGCCTGATCTCTGAAGGCAAAATGTTCCATGAAGCAAATGCTACAGCAGAAAAGACACAACATCTGGGATCTGCCAAATGCCCACTGTGCTTGACCAGATTGGGCAGGCAGAAACAATTGGGGAGAAATGGTCCTTCAAGTAATCTGGTCCCAAGTCATATAGAACTTTAAAGGTGACAACCAGCACCTTGAATTGCACCTGGAAGTATAGTGTCAACCAATACAGCTCCCAGAGTAGAGATGTTATATACAGGTAGTCCTCAACTTATGACCACGATTGAGCCCAAAATTTCTCTTACAAAGCAAAACATTCGTTAAGTGAATTTTGCCCCATTTTTACGACTTTGCTTGCCACAGTTGTTAAGGGAATCACAGAAGTTCTTAAGCTAGTAATATGGTTGTTAAGTGAATCCGGCTTCTCCATTGACTTTGCTTGTCAGAAGGTGATCACATGACTCCAGGATACTGCAACCATCATAAATATGAGTCTGTTGCCAAACATCTACATTTTAATCATGTGATCTTGGGAATGTGGCTTAAGTTTGATTTGCTAAGTTTGAAAAACAGCCATAAGTCAACTTTTTCCAGTGCTGTTGTAGCTTCAAACTAAATGAATGGTTTTAAGTCGAGGACTAATTGTATGCACTGAATAACCAGCCCCATTTACTACCTGGGCTACTGCATTCTCCACCAGCTGAAGCTGGTCCCTGAGAATTTCCTGGCAAGGCTTCTCAGAGGTAGTTTGCCCTTGCCTGTTTAGGGTCAATAGTCACTGGCCCAAGTCACCCAGCAGGCTTTGTACACTCTCCTGATTTCTAGCCTGATCACTTAAACCAGTGGTTCTCAACCTTTTTAATGCCGCGACCCCAACCGGTCGTAAGTCGAGGACTAAACCGGTCGTAAGTCGAGGACTAAACCGGTCGTAAGTCGAGGACTACCCAACTGGTCGTAAGTCAAGGACTTTCCCTGCCCGGGAGCGCTGCGCATGCATGGTTCCACCCCCTGCGCCGGCCGAGGCGTAGCTGGCAAGCGGCAGAGACGGAGCAGGCCGACCATCAGCTGGCCCAGCCCAAGGGAGGTAAGGCACCCGCCGGAAAAGGGGAAAAAAATGGCGGACAAAAAAAATGGCGGACAGCCTTGCTTGGCGACCCCCGTGAAATGGTCGATCGACCCCAAATGGGGTCCCGACCCACAGGTTGAGAACCGCTGACTTAAACACTACATCAAATTGCCTCCGTTGGTGGACTTCCCCCTCCTCTCCCCCCAAAAGGGAAAGCTGCCACCTCTGTCCACCTGCAGATATGCATTCTCAGCTGTTTAACAGCAGAGGCTCCCGTCTTTCTCCGTCTGGCAGTGAGAATGCGAGAGACATGGGAAGAAGCGCCAGGCAGAACCAGCCACTTCCACTCATCAGCCACTTCCTCAGCTTGTAGCATAGCAATGGTGTGCTTAGCTAATGGTAAGCCTGAAAGCACGCAAAGAGCTGACGAATTTCTTCCGAAAATGCCAATGCTTTCATATTTCACTGGGCAAGCGGGGGGGGGGGGTGCGTGTGAATCAGAAAGCCCTGGGTTGCACAGATGCGGCTTCCTTTGGCAGGGACTGCCGGAATCCCCAAGGCAAAAGAGATCCTGCGAACCACGACACCGTGACGCGAACTTGATCTGCCAAGCTGAAAACGCGCGGTCTCTTTCACGCGGGAGGATCGCCTGCCCTGGCATCTACGGCGCCCTCTGCACCTCCTGGCTTGCTTAGGCAGCTTCCCCGCGGCTCTGCCAATCAATCTGCTCGGCTCAGCCGAGCGACGACGCGCACACGGTCACTGCGACAGCCGGAGCACGAAAAGAAAGCGCTTCCCTTCCGCGCGCCGAGCTTCTTCACACACAGACACACACACCACCCTCAGGCCGCCGACCCACCCTCCCCTTTCCCCCACTCAAGGCTTCCGAACTCCCGGAGCCGAGCGTGCATTAACTCAATTTTGAATAGCCCCTCCCAGCGAACGGCCCGGGTGGCTTCCGACGCTGATTTGCTCGCGTTGTTTCGGGCCGTGACGTAAGCACGCACGCTGCGTCTCTCCCGGAAGTGAGGAAGCGGTGCGGGTCCCAGTAATAGTAACAAGCGGCTGCCTGGGCTTGTACGGTGCCCTCTGCAAGGGTTTCCCCCCCCCCCACTTTCCCAGACTTTGGCTAGCCCGGGCAGGGCAGCCCGGAGGGGGGGACTCCGGCGCAAGGGGGGGCCGAGCAGAGCTCCTGCTTTGGCTTCCCCGCTGAGGGGTGGCTGAGCAGCAGGAGGAGGTGGCGGCGGCGGCGGCGGCTGTGGGGGGAGAGAGAGCAATGCGGCTCCGCCGCCAACAGCTCTGCCCGGACGCCACGCTTCCGCCACAGCCCGTTCCTCCTCCTCCTCCCTCCTCCTCCGTCCTCTTCACGCCATCACTGGGGGCCACGGCGTAGTGGCGCGCCCCCCTCCCTGAGCACCGTAGGTATGAGACCCGCCGAGACTCCCCGCCAGCACCAAATTCGGGTATGTGATGTCTGTTATTGCTAGCCGTAGATTAGCTGGTGGAGGTTGTGGATAATGGTGGTGGTGGTGGTGCGAAGAACAACAGCAGTGATCACACTGTGGCCTTCCTCAGAACCATCCTCCTCATCATCCTCACCACTCGTGCTTTCCCTGTTCTCCTCCTCCCCCCCCCTCTTTTTTTTTTTTTTTTTTTTTTAAACCCAGCAGAGGGTGGTTGAGTGGAAATTGCCATCTGGACTTCTGCGGCTGGGGATCCTCTCATTCCATTCATTCAGGTTTTTCTCGCCTTCCCATGAATCTGCAGGCTGGTAGGGAGGCCTGGAGTTCCCACTTCCTTTGAAAGAGGAAGGGAGGAGAGGAGAAATGAAGTGGCCAGCCAAGAATTGAATGAAGGAGAAAGCTTTGGCACAGCTCTTTTGCTTTGGCCATGCCAGCCTGTCTCAGATTCCCCAGCAACTGATGGGGCAAGAACCTGCAGTGTTCTGGGGCTGCTTTTTCTTGATATCATTTCCTTTTTCTTAAAGAAATTATCTTCCTTTATGAGTCAAGATAACGCACCCTAGAGATGGGTATTTTATTTCTCATTGGCTTTAAGGGACTATGACAAATTTCAGAATGTTGCTTGTTGAGCAAATGCTTTCTGCCCTTCTGGACTTTTCTTTTCCTGTCCTGCAAAGAATGACCTTTCTAGAGGGGCCTATACTTGTACACTTTAGAAAGGTATAATTCAGTTGTAGTTGCTTCATGGATCACTTCCACAGTTTTGTTATTATATATACACGTTCTGATCATGTTCCAGAAGTATAAAAGGCTTTAGAAGCTAATAAACATACTTTAGCATAAGATTCTTTAAGCTAAAAGTGTGTTTTTGTGAATCAGTATATTGGATAAAATAGGCCCTAATCGCTACAGGAGCTTTGGTTTTAAAACAGCAGCATATGGTTATAGTTTTTTATAAAAACTTTTGTTATGTTATTTTATATTTATTAGTCTTCAAGCTCTGATACTGCCTGAGGAGCCCCTAGAGATGGTGGGACAAAAGGGAAACCTCAATTATAAGGAATAATTTCCAGAGATAAATAGCCTCAGTAGTATGATTGTCAGTCCTTTTTTTCTAAAAAAAAAAGGTGCCGGAACTCCATTCTGGGCGTTCTATGAGAAAAAAAGTCCTGATGATCATGAACATGTGAGTTGGTGGGCTCTGATTCATACTATAATAGAACTCATGCTCTTAACCTCTAGCTGCAACTTGTTACATAGAAGGGTAGTTGGAGCCAAATAAGAGGCATGAAGGAAGGGCTTTTACAACCACCAGATCGTCCATATCAATTTCTGCAGTGCACTTTTACTTTCTAAACTTACTTACTAAACTCTCCCTTGAGTTTAAAAGGCAAAAGTTTCTTTTAGCTATTTCTTTTCTACGTCTTTAAGGACACCTGTAGCTCAGATATCATCTATGACTGCCCATGTCAACTGTCAAAGTCCTCATTAGCACTGTTGAGGATCAGATGGGAATTCAGTGTGGTAATCCTGATTGCGCTGCTTAAGCAGCAATGAGACTTCAACAAGAAGGACTCACAGACTGCTGCAGAAGTTCCTATGTTATACCTAAGCATGTTTTGTTGAATATACCATGACTGACTTCACACATTGCACTGTCATAAGCCATAATGGCTGAGTTTCCATAATTTGCTTAGTCAACTAAACCACTTTATGGTTTAGTATAATGCATAACCCTATCATTTGTAGCCTCGTGGAGAACAAGTTGAAGAAGAGGAGACCATTACTACATACTGTAGATTAGATTAGATTTCTTTTGGATTGCTAAAAAAAACCCTCCCATTTCAGATGTTGTACACTCTATGCTTTCTTCTCAGGATAATATTGCCAAGGCTTATCAAGCTATTTCTGTTGTAGTTTATTATATGCATTTCATTTCAAATTTGTACTAGTTTTAGGTAATGATTTATACTGATGTAAATTTATGTTTTTTTTCTGACGCTGTTTTCACTTTACGTGCAATATTAGTATAAAAAATCTTTTTAAAAATTGCTTGGATGAAACAATAAAGTGAATATAGTCTCATGCCGTAAGACTTTCTCCTTCTAAATGAACCCCCTCAGATGTTCTATAAAGGGTTTTCCCAACTGTCCACACCAGAGGTAGAGAAATGCAAAGAGAAAGGAAAAATTATCCTGGGTAAGGATGGCACTCCATCAGTAGGTAGATGTGGCCTATTTCAAAGACTGGAATGTAAGAGATTGTGTTGGGTAACAGTTTCAGCATTTATGGATTTTATTTTCAGTATTTAATTTGAATAGTTTATTTGCTTGTACATTAGTTAACATTCACAATCCAGATTTCTGCTTGGCAAGATATTCAAGGACCTTTTAGGAACCCTTTTTCATAGCTTTAAACTGATAATTATATTTGCTGTGTAACTCCAGGAGCAATGAAAATAGCTATTAAAATGGTATAGACCCTTTTGGTCTGTAATCTTTAGGAACCACATTGCAGAGCACTTTGAAATATTCCAATAATAGGTTTTGCAATGACTACCCTCTAGTCCTAAATGCACTTACCAGGATGCAGGTTAAATTATTTCAGTGGAACTTCAGCATAGCTTATTTTGAATCAGTAATGGCTCAAATTAATCTGCTTCGACCTTTTTTTTTTTTTTTTGTAGTTACACAGGAAATGAATCTCTGGTATGGTGCTATTGCTGAAGTCATATTGTAGTTACTGAATCACTCTGTTTACTACAAATTACATGTCTCATCTTTGGTAGGCAAGTCTTGATCCTCCTATGGCAATAATTAACTTTTAATTAATAGTTTTCAAGCACCTCAAGTATGTCGGATTGTGTTTCCTTCTACTCCAGTATAAAGGGAAAGTGGTTTGTGCTTGGTGAAAATTCTTTTCAAATTTAGTGAATTCTAAAACTGCTAGGCATTGTATATTTTACAAAGAGTTCTATGAATATGCAAAAACTGGCATTAGTTACCAAGTTTCACAGAATTCTTATAAAAGCTTTTTACTTGATTATTACTCTTGGACGACTATTGTGCACTATTGTACAATTGTATCTTGTTTGTATCTCACCTGTTAATGAGTTAATAAGGTTCCTATCTCAAAAGTTCAGTCCAAGAGGTTATATCACAAAGATAAACTCTAATAAACATCTTTAGCCTAAACATATTACTGAGAAGCATTTACAGTGAGGGGAAAAATATTTGATCCCCTGCTGATTTTGTACATTTGCCCACTGATGAAAAAATGATCAGTCTATAATTTTAATGGTAGGTTTATTTTAACAGTGAGAGGCAGAATAACAAAAATATCCAGAAAAGCGCATTTCAAAAAAGTTATAAATTGATTTGCATTTTAATGAGTGAAATAAGTATTTGACCCCTTCGCAAATCATGACTTAGTACTTGGTGGCAAAACCCTTGTTGGCAGTCACAGAGGTCAGATGTTTCTTGTAGTTGGCCACCAGGTTTGCAAACATCTCAGGAGGGATTTTGTCCCACTCCTCTTTGCAGATCCTCTCCAAGTCATTAAGGTTTCAAGGCTGACGTTTGGCAGCTCAAATCTTCAGCTCCCTCCACAGATTTTCTATGGGATTAAGGTCTGCAGACTGGCTAGGCCAGGACCTTAATGTAATTCTTCTTGAGTCACTCCTTTGTTGACTTGGCCGTGTGTTTTGAGTCATTGCCATGCTGGAACACCCATCCATGACCCATTTTCAATGCCCTGACTGAGGGAAGGAGGTTCTCACCCAAGATTTGACGGTACATGGCCCCGTCCATTGTCCCTTTGATGCGGTGAAGTTGTCCTATCCCCTTAGCAGAAAAACACCCCCAAAGCATAATGTTTCCATCTCCATGTTTGATGGGGGGGATGGTGTTCTTGGGGTTATAGGCAGCATTCCTCCTCCTCCAACCACGGTGAGTTGAATGGATGCCAAAGAGCTGGATTTTGGTCTCATCTGACCACAACACTTTTACCCAGTTCTCCTCTGAATCATTCAGATGTTCATTGGCAAACTTTGCCAGACGGGCCTGTACATGTGCTTTCTTGAGCAAGGGGACCTTGCGGGCGCTGCAGGATTCCAGTCCTTTCACTCATTAAAATGCAAATCAATTTATAACTTTTTTGAAATGCCTTTTTTCTGGATTTTTTTTTTTTGTTATTATTCTGTCTCTCACTGCTAAAATAAACCTACCATTAAAATTATAGACTGATCATTTCTTTGTCAGTGGGCAAATGTACAAAATCAGCAGGGGATTAAATTTTTCCCTCACTTAAATATTTAGAAATAAATATTTAGAAATTTACCATATCCAAATCATGTGGATTTTTAAAAAAAATATAATACAGAAAAGAAAATTGTTCCTAACAGAAGCTTGCTTCTGCAGGCAAATATCTTTTAAGGAAGGCTTTTTCTAAAGTGTGCAGAGTTCATGGAGGCTTATGAACTTGCTGAATAGTGCTAATTATGCACTTGACTTTGGAGTCGTAAGGATGGAAACTTTTGTCCACTTGTGTACCATTGCATAACTACAGTCACTTGAAGCAATAGGGAGATATAACCTCAGATTAACTCTCAGTGAAAACCTTCAACCGAGTATGCTTTACCAATTATAGTTATGTGATACATGCTTTTATTTTATATATATATATATAAACCCGAATGACCAAAGACTCATATATATATATATATATATATCCAAATTTCTTTTTTTTCTGACAAAAGAGTAAAACTGCAGTATGCAGTTGAAAATGTCAAGGTGTTCACAATCAGACTGATCTGTCTGAACTCCCTATATATATATATATATATATATATATATATATATATATATATATATATATATATATATATATATATATATATATATATATATATATATATATATATANGTTCTTGGGGTTATAGGCAGCATTCCTCCTCCTCCAACCACGGTGAGTTGAATGGATGCCAAAGAGCTGGATTTTGGTCTCATCTGACCACAACACTTTTACCCAGTTCTCCTCTGAATCATTCAGATGTTCATTGGCAAACTTTGCCAGACGGGCCTGTACATGTGCTTTCTTGAGCAAGGGGACCTTGCGGGCGCTGTAGGATTCCAGTCCTTTCACTCATTAAAATGCAAATCAATTTATAACTTTTTTGAAATGCCTTTTTTCTGGAATTTTTTTTTGTTATTATTCTTCTCTCACTGCTAAAATAAACCTACCATTAAAATTATAGACTGATCATTTCTTTGTCAGTGGGCAAATGTACAAAATCAGCAGGGGATCAAATTTTTCCCTCACTTAAATATTTAGAAATAAATATTTAGAAATTCACCATATCCAAATCATGTGGATTTAAAAAAAAATATAATACAGAAAAGAAAATTGTTCCTAACAGAAGCTTGCTTCTGCAGGCAAATATCTTTCAAGGAAGGCTTTTTCTAAGTATGCATAGTTTATGGAGGCTTATGAACTTGCTGAATAGTGCTAATTATGCACTTGAATTTGGAGTCGTAAGGATGGAAACTTTTGTCCACTTGTGTACCATTGCATAACTACAGTCACTTGAAGCAATAGGTAGATATAACCTCAGACTAGACTCTCAGTGAAAACCTTCAACCAAGTATGCTTTATCAATTATAGTTATGTGATAAATGCTTTTATTTTATATATATATGTGTTATATTGTTAAGCAAGTATATATATATATATATATGACTAGTAATTAAAGTAAAAACTTGACTCTTGGGTACATTCATTACAAGACAATAAATAACACTGATCACCAAGAGAGTAATTAAAAGTGTTTAAAAGCGTCTAAAAGCATTAAAAGCATTTAATAAAATACAAAGTAACCGAGCTTTCGTCGGGTGCTCCCGACATCATCAGGGTCCAAAAAAGGCGGTACCTGGGAGGAACTTATATGCAGTCTCTAAGTGCCTGCATCCGGCTACGCGAACATGTAATCGGACCCAGCTGCCTGTGCTCCTGTGCTACAAGTGCGTTTCTTCTTCCCGTATGCAATCCCTCAACATCCCCTCTCCATTCCTCACTGCGTATCTTTCTAACACCAATATCTGGGCTGGTTGGACCCCCCCAGTGCATTTGTTACCGATCGTACTCTTTGCATCCCCGTCAATACATATGGGGTTCCCTTCATCACATGCTCCACCCATCCCCTCACGCGCTTTAGCTAAAACGCAGTTGGTTTTTTCCCCCCCCTCCTCCAGTCGTCATAGTCCGGGCACCTCCTCTTATATATATTCTTGCTTAACATCATAACATTTGACTAAATTACAATGTGTTGTTTTGAAATAGCTGCTATGCAAGTGTAAAAGAAAATTCTTGAATTGTCAATATATTTTTTAATGCTGTATCAATTTAGTGGAAAGAAAAATGTGTGTGCGAATATATATTTAAAAGGCAGCTTTTACCTTGTGGCTGGAAAGTAATCTTTGTATTAAGTGAGTGAATGAAATATTTTTATTTTATCAAAGAAGTACCTACCAGGAAGATGTAGTCTGCTCACGTTTGCATTTTGTAGATTCATGAAGGGAAGAATAGGGACTGTTTTATATCAGTGAAAGCAAAGGAATAGATCCCCAAGGTAAGGCATATGCTTTTTGCTGATAGGTTTGTGGTTTGAAAAAAAACAACCCTACCTATTTTAGCATTTTGTAGCAACACATGTTTGGTAACAGACTAAGCCCTTCTAGATGGTACTATCACTACTCTGCAACCCCTCTGAAGTTTTTTGAAATCAGCCCTGTGATCATCTGTATTCATTCTGACTTCAGACTGTTGACAGCAGATAGGGAATACTATGAGCCAATCAGTGCTCCCTTCAGGCAACCAGTAGGAGAATGCAAAAGTGATCAGTTAATTACTATGCCTAGAGCTACAGCAGCTCCTGAAGTAACAAAAAATCCTCTTAAGACTACTATTGAAAACAGAATAATTAATTGGTATTCCTACCTTTATGTTTATAACATCTGTTGCATGAGTTAGTCTTGCCATTGTGCAAAAGAAACAACCCTCAATTGTTGGTATGAATGGTAAACTGTCTGAATGTCAAGGTGTCATTCTTCCTGCATTCTTCCTGTTGAAAGCCGCAGTGATGGTAAAACACTAATTTTCCTACAAGGCACTTCTCTCCAGTTTTAAGTAACCCACAAAGACTGGGAGCTAAACTAAGGCAAGCCTATAAGTTAAACCTGTTCCTTATTTAGATGCATTATGAACTTTTGTAGAAGGATTAAGATTGAGTTTGCTGATAATATACCTATGCTATATATTAAAGAGTGCGGAGTTCAGATTATTGAAAGGAGGATGAAGAAAGCATTCTTTCAAATGGGAAAGTAGCCCAGTCCCTAGTCCATGAAGTTTGCAAATTTAGTTGTGTTATGA
>NW_015386573.1:303090-404331 GCF_001527695.2 Protobothrops mucrosquamatus | reverse complement strand
TTAAACCTGTTCCTTATTTAGATGCATTATGAACTTTTGTAGAAGGATTAAGATTGAGTTTGCTGATAATATACCTATGCTATATATTAAAGAGTGCGGAGTTCAGATTATTGAAAGGAGGATGAAGAAAGCATTCTTTCAAATGGGAAAGTAGCCCAGTCCCTAGTCCATGAAGTTTGCAAATTTAGTTGTGTTATGACCGAGATTGAAAAAAGTTGGTTTAGTTGCTTAAGGGAGGTAATGTCTTGAGAATGCAGAAGTATTGGTTTGTTATTAGTTGAATGTGCTTCCAATGGTAAACAAGATGTTTTGAAGGAAGATACAATTTAAATATATCGGTAAGTTGTTGAATTACATTTTCAACACTTGGCATTTACCTATTTATGAAAAAGATTGGATTTATTATACTCAGGGTGTTGCCAAAATGGGTATATGTTCTTAGAAAGGTTGACTCGATGAAATATGTTCACTCTCGGTCTCTGCATGGGCTCATTATGAGCATAGAGAAAAGACTGGACAACACAATACCTTGTGGTCAAGATTCAGGTTGTTCTTAAAGAACAAATTTAAAACAGTTCTTATAGGTGCATAACTGTTGTATTTTTCATTTTTTCCCATTCCATTTCAATTTGTATACGATCTGTTTTTTCTTTTGGTTTTTCTTTTGTACTTTGTCGTGTTTGCATTTATGTTATACTAAATCAATCTTCAAAGGGGATACAACCTTCTTAAATTGGTGCAGATATCAAATATGGAAAGGCACTAAGTTAAGATTAAATCATTTTTTTCTTCCCTCTTATATTAAAACGACATTTGTTTTCCTTTTGGCAAGTAGTTTTATAAGGCCACTTTATGATTCACTGTTAAGATGGCATACCAGTATCATTCAATAGAGTGTATTGTTTTATCTTCTGGATCCTAAATTCATCATAGGATTATTTCCTGTGATGATCACATAATATAAATTATTGATAGGTAGATTAAAATTATTGCCATAACCTACTGAATAAAAACTGTTGCATTCCAATATTAGATCAGCTCACATATTTTATTTATATCTCATGCTTCAACCTTACCACAATCAAAATGAGTGTCAGTATATATTACAAAAATTAAAACATCTATTGTAACATATAAAATAATTCAGGTGAAGGTGATAATATCCACATTAAAACCCACATAAAGCACCAAAACAACAACAACAACAACAACAAAAACCATGATCCGATAGAAGGAAGAAGCTCAGGGTCATGTAACTAGAAAGGCGAGTATAAATTTGAATATTATACCTTACTGTGTACTCTTTTGCTTCCTGTTCCCTGGATGCGCTAATTCTTTCCCTCATTTTCTAGGTATTCTAGCTATACCTTTCTATTATATGTTAATTTCATAAAGAAATTAAAAATTGGGCTCTATATTTAAAATCAAAAGAAAGAGAGCTAGTTGAAGAATATGGACAGGAAAGGAGAATGAGTGATCCTAAAGTTTTTGCAGAGTAAGGCTTCAATTTATCTTACAACGGGTTCAACTTGCTTGTTTTTTCTGGGTGGCCATGTTTTCCTGGCTATTGCTGCAGTGAAGTGGCCAAGCACATTATAGGCTTGGAGCTGAGAAAGATTAGATTAGCTGTTCAACTGACAGTCTGATCCAACTATTTCAGTAGCTTAAACATCAATAGGAAATTTGAAACTCTGGTGCAGAACGTTGGTGGTGGTGGGAAGTTTGTGAGAAGAGGTACCTCAACGTTGACATTATTAAATAAAGTTTTAATTGTTCATAAACAAATAGTTCTCTAAATAAATTAATTGTTCATAAGTAGGAATATGATATGGATACATACATGGTTAGCATGTAAACTCTATGTACAGGTTAGTGGTGGAGTTACCCAGGCTTATGCTTCTAGGGGACCTTCTCTGGATGTAGGGTCTGAAATAATCTGGGAGATCATGGCAACCATGGATATGGTCCAATTTATTCACAAATTGACTCACACGAGGGTCACACATTGGATCTGGTGGTTGGTTTGGGTAGTGATGTTATGATCTAGATCTGGGAGGGGTTAACATCAATTGTTTGCCATGAATGGATCACTCCCTTTGGGCCCTGTTCTCCAGGTGCCAATGAAGTTTCAGAGGGAGCTTGGAGTTTTTTCCAAAGTTCTGTTATGTAGTTTGGTGGATATCTTCATTGTGGTTTAGAATGAGCATGTGAATTGCACCTCTATGGACTCTCTCTATATATATATTGATCTTGTATAGCGCCATGGTTTATCAAGGAGCTCTGAGAGATTAGTGGTACAAGAGATGCCTAGAACATCATTGGAGGAAGATAAAAAGTGAAGTCAACCAAGCATAGATAAGAGTCTTCATGAGGATTTACCTTGTAGGGATAAGGACAGTGAAGGGCACTTACTTCTCTGCCCTTATTGCGTCTACAGATAGTTGCCTAGTAGAATGGGGGGGAGCACTTACATGAGGAATATTCTCAGCATCTGCTAGACAAAGTCCCTCAACTTTGCTTATAGTTGGCTGGGCAGATCTTTTAGAAGTAACCAAGTCATGTCTGAGCCCTGTTATCTGGAGGGAGTTCAGGTTGGTTGGTCCTGAGGAAGTGGGCAGGGTCTTTATGATGGGGAATTCTGCAACTTGTATTCTGAACACATGTCCCTCCTAGTTAGTTAAAGAATCTTAGGAGGAGGCACTTGATTGGGTTCAAACAGTAGTTAATGCCTCTTTGTAGAAGTGGGCAGTAGTCCCTGCCTTCTTAAGAGGCCATCCTTGGATTCAACACTTCTAGACAAATTTCATTCAGTCTTCAATCTTCCCTTTTTAGGGAAGGCTGTTGAGAAGGTGGTTGGTGCACAGCTAAAAAGGGCCCTGGATGCAGTGGTTTATCTGGAGCCTTGTCAGTCTGGTTTCAGGCCAGATACATAATGAGATGGCACTTACAATGCTAGAGGCTGGTGCAACATCCTAGCCCTTGATCTCTCAGCAGTTCTCAATACCATTGACAACGGTATGTTGAGACGATTTTGGGGAGTGAGAGACACTGTTTTGAGGTGGTTCTCTTCTTTTCTCCTTGGCTGTTTCAGTTGGTGTTGGTGAGGGGAGAGTTCAAGCCCTAGTTCCCATGGCAGTGTGGGGAGCCTTATCTTTTCTTCTCTTCTCCATGAAACCTCTGGGCAAGGTCATTTGAGGTCACATGAAGAAGTGAAGTTGGGATGGTTCCCACTTCCCCTAGGCTTAATATGCTCAAGTTTTTTTTTTTCCTCAAAAGGCTTTACAACCACAGAAACTTCAGACGAGATGGGCTCATTCATTCCCTCATTCATAGTTTACTCACAAGCATCCTGCATTCCAGCTACCAGGCTAATTGAGCCACAGCTTGCCATTTTTAGGGACATCCCAGGATCCAGAGGCAGTTTCACTCCACTCAGGCCCTTAGCTTACAAAAATAAATACAGAGTGTGGGGGGCAGTGTAGGAGAAAAGGAGGTAAACAGCAAGCAAATAAGGAAATGGGAGGAAACATCTGGAAATTACAACTATCACAAGAGGGTAAGAGGGCTTCCAGTAAGCTGCCAAGACCACAGGGTACGGTAAGCAGTATATCCTGGTGGGATTCCTGCCTTGAGCTTGTCTTGGCAGCTCAGCTGAAGTGCTCAAAAGTAACATTGCTTAAGAGCAGAGTTTGGAGGAGCAGCTCATCCCAGTCAGAGCAAGAATTTTTGGAGGGAGGCAAAAATTATCTGCCACTTTACGAGCTTTTGATTGTTTTAAGTACTCGGTATAAAAGACATGGTTATATGATTACCACCAACTTGCAAGACCTAGGAGGGTAAAGTCAACCCAGGACAACAGCCTGTTATGTGCCACAATAAAGCATTGTGTACAGTTATCTACTATACTGTGGTGTGTCCAGTCCCTGGAAAACAAAGAAACCTCATAGCTTGCTTGCGGTATAATGTAATCAGTATGCTGATGATGCCCAGCTACATGTTTCCATCCTTGGAGGCTCTGAGAGGCTGGATGAGGAGGGAACAGCTTTCACCCAATCCTGGCAAAGTGAACTAGTTTTGTGGTTTTGGGCCTCCAGATTCAAATGATGGCCTGGGTTGCAGTGACCCAGACAGTGCATTATTTGGGGAGGCCTTTTGGACTTGTAGCTACTGTTTGATAAGCAGGTAGCAGCTGTGGCTGGGCGGGGGGGGGGGGGGAATGTATTTACAAAGATCTGTCTTGTATGCAAACTGCATCCTTTCCAGGAGGCCTGGCTCATGAGCACTCCCGTTTGGATTATTGCAATGCACTCTACATAGGGCTGCCCTTGAAGACCATTTGGAAGTTACAACTGGTCCAGAATTCAGCAGTGTGCTCCAAGGTTCGCTCGTACTACACCCCTATTGTGTGAATTGTACTGGTTCACAGTTTTCTTCTGGGTACACTTCAAAGTACTGGTTATAACTCTTAAAGCTCTGTGTGGCATGGAACCAGGCCATCTGCAGGACTGCCTCTCCCTGGGGATACCTAACTACCCTGCCCAGGCTCCCAAGTCCCTTCCCTTAAATACTGCCATCTTGTGGGTCCTCAGAAGTGTGCCTTTTACACTGCAGCCCCTGCCCTATGGAACACCCTCTCCCCTGAGAGCTGCCCGTATCCTTTTATTCTCAGGGCTTGGCTCTTTCTCCAAACTCTGGGATTGGGTAAGGTCAGGGTATGATGAGAATATAGGTTGCATCAAAAAAAAGTCTGGTTATGGCCCCAATTTTTAAAAAAGTTTTATCATTTTTTTAATGATTGTATATATTGGTTTATTGGCTGTAAGCCATCTGGGGTTGTTTTAAGATTAGCAGCTATATGAATGTTTTACGTAAACGAATGATTTTTAATTTTTTAAAATTGTTAAAATAATAGAATCCAAAAGAAATACAAAAAAACCTGGAACAAATAATGATTAAATATAGATTTTTCAAAAAATGTAGTGAGAAAACTTTCTAGTAATGGTTTTAAGATTGGCAGCTATACAAATGTTTTACTTAAATTAATGGTTTTATTTTTTTTAATTGTTAAAATAATAGAATCCAAAAGAGAGACAAAAATGGAACAAATAATTACTAAATATAGACTTTTCAAAAAAGTGTAGTGAGAAAGCTTTCTAGTAATACATCCTTCCTGATCTTCCATTTGTTTTCCTCAACTGCTAATTACAATTTAAATATTTTTGCTTTCAGTTGAACATTAATAATTGTTGGTTTCTACTTTTAAGTCCTAGAAGTCATATTCCAAATCCTGTCTTGCTGTGTAATGGGTTTCATACAAAGGAGACATTCCTGTCTGAGTTTGGTTAAACATTGCAGCATATTCTCCAGTTCTGCTCTTCCAGTGTGAAATTATTGGCAAACCTTTCTTTTCCAATGTTGTGCAAGATCTGTCCTTGCTGTTATCAACATATAAGTTAATTATTTTTTTTATGTTTTGTGAAAACAACCTGATAAAATACTTGTGGCTTCAATTCAAGTTTTATTTTTAAAATACTTGAATGTTTCGATGTATTTCTTTGTAATATTTTGTTTTTAGGGGGGGGGGGTTTTTGGGGGGAATGGTTTCTTCTTTGTTGTGGTATTTCCAACATCTGTTTTGTATGCTTTGTCGATTTGGGCAATCATTGACAGAGTTAAATACCATCTACAGATATTTTGTACCAGTTTTCCCTTAAACTGCAGCGTGAAGTAAAATCTTCCCTTCAATCCACTGTGATTCCTTTTCTCAAATTTTTATTCCATATTTTTACATACAGTTTTTAATTCGTTCCGTCTCCGTCTCATATTTCAATAGCCATTTATTAAAAACAACACCCTAACAGATGATCTTGACTTTGTATAATTATTTCAAACTCTGTCATCTTTCTCAAAGTTCTTCTTTCTTTTTTGTGAAGGCTTTTTTATTTTTCCATTATTTGAAAATACTGGGAATCCTTCCTTTCCAATGGCAACTGGGACTGAAATTGCCATTAGTAAGTGGTGCAGTCATAGAGCATGATGTTGTGTAACCATGCCACTTAGTGACAGCAGTGGCTGTTGTTAAGCGAGAACTATGCAAGTAGCATCCCTACCGTTGCAGGATCAAAATTCAGACACTTGGCAGCTAGTTCATCTTAATGATGGCTCAGCGTCTTGGGGTCATGTGATGAATCACCTTTTGCGACCTTCTGACAAAGTCAATAGGGAAGCCAGATTTATTTTACAACCATGTTACTAACTTAACAACTGTAGTGATTCACTTAATATCTTCTAGCAAGAAAGATCTTAAAATTGGGCAAAACTCAACAACTGTCTCGCCTAGCAACAGAAACATTGGGCTCAATTGTCGTCATTTGAGGACCCTCTGTAATCTGTTTGGTCTTTATGTATCATTTTAGGGATGTACTTTCAAATGTGCTCAGCCAGTATTGTAGTTAATATCTTATAGTCAATATTCAGTGAAGAAATTGGTCACTGTGGGGTTTTCTTTAGCTCATTCTTTTCTTTGTGTATACAGTATTTCTTATGTCTTTGGTATTCTTTTTGTTGTTGGAATCTTATTCATTGTCCTCAGTATTAATTTTTTTGTAGTATTGGGCCATCAGCCCATCTGAGCCTTTCCATTTTAGATTTTTTATGATATTTTTAAACTTGTTTTTGCTTGCTATAGGTTAGTATTTATTTATATTCTTCAGTTAATTCTTGAATGTACATTTTCAGATTTTCATTGCCAATTTTATGTTTAGAGTATAATTCCTTAAAAATTCTCTTGATTTTTTTCTGTATATCACATAATGACTGCTGTACTCTGGAGTTTCTCTATAAGATATAAAGTAGCCTGGACGTTTTGCTGATTTTTAAAAATCTGCTTTTCTAAAACTAATATACAAATTGGAAGATGAACAAAGCAGCATTTTACAGATTTTCAATTAAATATATTTTTACATATATAAACTTGATATGTGTAAAGAATATACTTCACTTTTATGTTAAGAATTTTGGTACAATTATCAGAACAGATTAACTGTTAAGTTGATCTGTTCTGATAATTGCATCAAATTTCTTAACATAAAAGGGGCAAAATGAAGATTAATTTGCAATATTAGGATGAAATGTTATAAACCCGTGATCCTCTGTCTGCTGGACCCTATTTATGGCATTTGTTTTTCTCTCCAATACTTAATCCCTGTATGTTGTCATCTTAATTTAGAAGCATAAACATTAGTTCCTTCACCTTCATCTGGAATTTGGCTCCATAAGTTAAGATTTGTTGGACATAGTTTTCCTCCACTGTGTTTAAAGACCCTCAAGAATATAAATTATTGTGAAAATTCTCTACTTCAGTTCCAAAATGTGAAATTTATATATTCATAAATTATGACTACTGTATCTGGCAGAATGCTAGCTCCATATATTAAAACCCATTTGAATTGTTTTGGCTAGCATTATGGCTTAATATGAAATGCAAAATGTGACAAATACATTCTTCTCAGTTTGAAAGCTTTGCTGAAAGCTTTGTTTTCAAACTGCTATATACATTTCTCTCTGTGATGGAATTTGTGTGCATCTATAAAAACAGTATCCTTACATATTAGCCATATAGTTAACCTTAAATTGCATTAGTATGTTTTTTTCCAAATACATTGGGTTAAAAAAAGATTTCTATAGAAATGAAGAATCAGTTTGATAATTTTTCAAATATGAGTTATATCATCAAATTATCATTAATTATTTTTGATTATCATATGCAAACTTACCTGTTTTAATATGGCCAGTAACTGTCATAGTGCTTTTCAGATAATCATAGGTATTTCATTATCTCTTACATTATTTTATCAAGTGGGATAGTGACAATGTACAAATAGATCTTGCTTAATGACTTCCTTGTTCAGCAACCATTCAAATTGACAACAGTGCTGAAAAAAATAACTTTACGACACAGGCCTGCATTTAGGAACTTGACAGGTTCCTTCAGTTATGTGATTACTATTATAGTCAGTACGTATTGTCTTATGCCTGACCTGTTGTTTTTCATTTTTTCCTCCCTTGCAGAGCAAAGAAAGATTGCAGAGGAAGGGATTATAAGAGACTAAGTAGGCACAGAATGAGGAGTACACGTTGAAAGGAATGTGGTGGCACCAACAGCTCAAGGGCACTTAGGGCTGGAAGCCACATGTGTGCTATGGAAACAATTGGTATTGTCCCCATTAGGTGCCTGCTTACTCTCTTGTAATCCTTTCCTTCCCAATGAATGTAAATACAATTTCCTTCTTGTCAATTATCCCAGTTCTGGGTGAGCATTTTGGAATGGGTGGTGGAATGGGAAAAAGTAAAGCACAGTATGGTCACATGATTTACCACTTAATGACTACTTAACAACAGAGTTGCTGGTGCCAATTGTGGTCATTAAATGAGGACTATCTATAAAATGGAACTAGAATGAGGAACAATAGAAGAAAAAAATGGCATGATAAATTTCAGCTTGAAGTAATGAATGCTAATGATAGACCGACCAGTGTACAATAAAATGTCAAAATAATGCATTATTTGCTATTCTGCTATTCTTTATTCTAGTTAATACTTAGTGTAGTAAGAATTCAAGAGAGATGGCCTTTTGATCTGTTCTCTTATTCTTGCTTTCTATTTAATCTGGAAATATAATGCATAATTTGAATCACGTTTGCTAGAATACAAAATAATTAAAAAAAACATTACATATTTTGCTGAAATACCACCATTCAAGCTAAAAATAACCTCTAGAAAGTTACTTAAAATGCCCATCAACAATTTCTTTGGTTAAAATATATTCAAATAAGGGTGAACTTAGAACAGTGTTCCCAGAATTTAACATGGCAAAAAATGAAAGTTTTCCAAGTCTGAATAATAATAATCTTTAGCCAGAACAACTTACATCCTACAGTGATAACTTTAAGACCATCAAACATCAATATCTGCCTATCCCAGATCCTTTGGAAGGACTCGGTAATAGTCCAGTGTCAGTACCTAGTCAATTTTGGCTGTCCTTGGAAAGCGTAGCAGAGTTGAACCTTATTAGAATCTGGAAAGGAGTCTATTGCAAAGTAGGCAGAAAAACAGGAAAACTGTTTGCCAGGAAAGCTACAGGGACCTCTGCATGAAATCACTTGAAGGCTTGATGAAGACTTATATAAAAAAAAGTCTGCCGTTATTTTAATCATAATTGATTGAAGTGAGGATCAAGCAAGCAAAAATTCTGGCATACTTCAATTTACACTAGCAATGTGGTTATCAATAATTAGTTAGAATGAGATTCCAAAACATTATTCTGCCTTGGAGAATTTCAGTTACCCAACTTACAGTAAGTGTTAAAATTTCCTTTCCTCCTTATATGCCACATAGAGTAGTTTTTACAATTTTTAGAAATTCTAGAGTTTCTAGGATTTCCTTCTAACCCAATTCCCCAACAAAATAATTTTGAAAGCTATTATAGGTTTGTGTATCTCTTATTAAAATAAATAATATGAAACTGAATTAAGGAGAGTCATTCATCCATTCACTGAATTGTTAGGCCAGCCAAATTTAGAATGACTCTGGATAATTTCGCAATAGCAGATAGAAAAGGATGCCATATAAGCAAAGAGATAAAATAGCAAGCATTAGCACAAACTGTTCCCTACGAAGAACAATTAGTTCTGAATGATCCTGTGGCTAAATATTTTTGGGAAGTGGGGGAAAATGCCTTTTGTCCTGTTAGATGTTTTAGTTGCATTTGGTATCATTGATCATGGTATTTTTTTTTGGGCCACCTGTGGTGTTGGAGATCAGGGTCATTGTTTTGGAGTGTTTCTACTCCTTCCTAAGTGGGCATTTCCAACTACTGTTGGAATAGGAAAGATCCCCGGGGTTCCTGTAGAGCAGTGGCTTCCAACCTTTTCTATATTCCGCACCCCTAGAACACTTCTGATATATTTTCGCACCCCTTACAAAAGTTCGAAACAATGGCAACAAATTATGCATATACACTATAATTTTGAAAACCCAAGTTTTCGCATCCCCTGGAATATCGTCTCGCACCCCCAGGGGGATGCGAGCACACCCAGTTGGGAGCCCCTGCTGTAGAGAGAGGGCTCATAGTTCCCTAAGGTTCAGCTCTTTTTCCCATATTGTTTAATATCTTCATGACTCTGCCAGGCAGGCCATACATGTATTCGGGAATAGATATCATATCATCAATATACTGATGATAACCAATTTTATATCTATATTGTAGAGTGAGCAGGAAATGTGGAAATGTGGTTTTACTTGGATAAGGTAAAACGGACTCGTAGGATACGAGCCACAAGGAATTCTTGTTGATACCTTTTGTTTCCATGGATATTCCATCTGTTGCTCTGGATGGGGTTACATTTATTGAAAGCAGAAGTGTACAGTTTGATGGTGCTCCTGGCTTCTGCTAAAGCAAGAGGTGGAAACCATGGCCAGAAAGCCCTTGGCCAGTTTAGGCTGACCTGCCCTTTCATAGACCAGAAGTTTCAAAACACAATGACCCGGGACTTTGCCACATCTCAGACTATTGTAGTTCATTTAGGAGGGACCTAGAAGCTACAGTTTGAATAAAATGCAGTTTCCTGTTTGCTGCTAGCTGGTTCAGTGTTGGTTTTTTAACTGTGGAACTATATAGAATGTCTCATATTGATAGGTAATTGCCCTTTTGTTCTATCTGTCCCAATCTGTAAAGACATTAAAGGTGGAAATAGGAATGGAAAAACAAAGGGATAAAAAAACCCCCTCTAAACTAAGAACAAGTTTCCAACCTCAAACTAATACACTAAACTAAGGCTCAGAATGGCCGGAATGAAGCCAGATTGTCCTGGCAAAAGGTCCATGTGGTCACTAAGAGTCAATGTCGACTTGAGAGCACATAATCCATCATTTTCTCTTTTGCTCCATGTCTTTCAGTCCTGCAAATTCTCCACACCGTTTATTGTTAGAATTTTATTGGAATGTATAAACTCTACATTCATCTCTTTGTGATATTGTTGATCTGTTTTTTTAACGTAAGAAAAATGGGCATATTTTTTCCATATATAGTTGGCACCCCAGAAGAAACTTCTTCAGTTGCTAATAGTCTGAGGATTATAAAATTGTCTTGAATATATCAAGTTATCCCTGTCATGAAACATGTGCTATTTAGATTCACTTTCTATTTTCTTTTGCTGCTTACAGTTCACCGTAATTATGTGTGAGATTTTTTTAAAAGAAAAAGATGATTGAATGACACTGTTAAGAGATCATATGTCTAAGATAACAAAAAGGGAATGTCCTCTTCTCTGCCACCTCTGTCTGCTTCTTCTAGAGCAGTCTAGGAAGGTGCCAGATGGGGACAGTTAGGTACTACTCACGTATTTAATTCCGGAGGATTTGCTTGCCAAGTTAAATTCAGACATCTCTGATACATTATCAGTTTCAATTCTGTGGTGCTATGCTACAGTGATCCCTTGCTGATTTTCTACGTTTGCCCACTGACAAAGAAATGATCAGTCTATAATTTTAATGGTAGGTTTATTTTAATAGTGAGAGACAGAATAACAACAAAAATATCCAGAAAAACGCATTTCAAAAAAGTTATAAATTGATTTGCATTTTAATGAGTGAAATAAATATTTGACCCCTTCGCAAAACATGAATTAGTACTTGGTGGCAAAACCCTTGTTTGCAGTCACAGAGGTCAGATGTTTCTTGTAGTTGGCCACCAGGTTTGCACACATCTCAGTGGGATTTTGTCCCACTCTTCTTTGCAAATCCTCTCCAAGTCATTAAGGTTTCGAGGCTGAGATTTGGCAGCTCGAACCTTCAGCTGCCAAATATAAAATTTTCTATGGGCTTAAGGTCTGGAGACTGGCTAGGCCACTCCAGGTCCTTAATATGCTTCTTCGTGCCACTCCTTTGTTGCCTTGGCCATGTGTTTTGGGTCATTGCCATACTGGAATACTCATCCACAACCCATTTTCAATGCCCTGGCTGAGGGAAGGAGGTTCTCACCCAAGATTTGACGGTACATGGCCCCGTCCATTGTCCCTTTGATGCGGTGAAGTCGTCCTGTCCCCTTAGCAGAAAAACACCCAAAGCATAATGTTTCCACTTCCGTGTTTGATGGTGGGGATGGTGTTCCTGGGATCATAGGCAGCATTCCTCCTCCTCCAATCACGGCGAGTTGAGTTGATGCCAAAGAGCTCAATTTTGGTCTCATCTAACCATAACACTTTTACCCAATTCGCCTCTGAATTATTCAGATATTCATTGGCAAACTTTGCCAGATGGGCCTATACATGTGCTTTCTTGAGCATGGGAACCTTGCGGGCACTGCAGGATTTCAGTCCTAGTGTGTTACCAATTATTTTCTTGGTGACTATGGTCCCAGCTGCCTTGAGATCATTGACAAGATCCTCCCGTGTAGTTCTGGGCTGATTCCTCACCATTCTCATGATCACTGAAACTCTACGAAGTGAAATCTTGCATGGAGCACCAGACCGAGGGAGATTGACAGTTATTTTGTGTTTCTTCCATTTGTGAATAATCACACCAACTGTTGTCACCTTCTCACCAAGCTGCTTGGTGATAGCCTATTTCAGCCTTGGGTAGGTCTACAATCTTGTCCCTGACATCCTTGGATAGTTCTTTGGTCTTGGCCATGGTGGAGAGTTTGGAATCTGATTGATTGATTGCTTCTATGTACAGGTGTCTTTTATACAGGTAACAAGCTGAGATTAGGAACACTCCCTTTAAGACAGACATGTCAAACTCGCAACGTCACGTCGCAAGAAGTATTGGGAAGTTTTGCCATTGCCGGCAATGGGGTGGGCGCGGCTTCTGAATGATGTGTCTGGCCTGCAGGTCGGCAGTTTGACACCCCTGCTTTAAGAGAGTGCTCCTAATCTCAGCTCATTACCTGTATAAAAGACACCTGGGAGCCAGAAATCTTGCTGATTGATAGGGGCTCAAATACTTATTTTACTCATTAAAATGCAAACCAATTTATAACTTTTTTGAAATGCCTTTTTTCTGATTTTTTTTGTTGTTATTCTGCCTCTCACTACCACTAAAATTATAGACTGATCATACAAAATCAGCGGGGGATCAAATAATTTTTTCCCTCGCTGTATAACTTTCTCAGTTACGGTACATGAAGTAGATCTTACAAATCAATAATTGTGCTTTTTTTTTACATGATGAAGTATTATGCACATTCAGGACATATACCTCTTAATTGCCCCCTTGTCCCTCTTGCCCTGATAGCTATTTTGTTTTAACAAGAATGGCAGACTTCATGCTCTAGTAATTGTAACAGTGAAATAAGTCTGAAAAATCAGGGTTCAAATTTTCTCGCACTGGTAGTGTTCACTGTTACTAATGAAGTTCATTCCCATTATTCTTAATTTCAGAAACGTAAGCCATCCACAACCCCCCTTTAAAATCCTACCCTACCACAAATACAAAAAAGAAGAAGAAGAAAATTTGACCAAATTGACCTGGCTTTAAGATCTTGTCCTGTCCACCCAAAAGCCTGTGTTCATTAGCTTTCCAATTTTTTTTTTTTTAAATGCCCATGTAAAGCCAGCACAAGCTTCCCAGAGTCTGCCTTTTGCCCTTGCCAGCCTGCTTGCACCCCTTGTTGCCCACCTACAGCACCCTCCATCCACCCACACTTCTTACCTGGAACTCTCACCTCTTCCTGCTTTACAACCTGCACCATCCTGGGTTTCTAAGGCTGTTGGGAGAGCTGAGATTGCTGTTGCTAAGCAACGCAGTCACGTGATGTCATCCTTTACAACCACATTGCTTAGTGATGGCAATTCTGGTTCCAATCCTGGTTCCAAGGACTACCTGTACCAGAAAACATAAGAAACGCCATTTTATCACAAAAACTCAAGTTTTCTCACTTCACAAGCATTCCGTATTTTAGTAAATGTTACCAAGTTTTACAATGCTGGCAACCTTAATCAAATTCTTTATAAGTTCTGATGTATAAATCAAGTGCATCCCTATTTACATTTGTGAACCAAGAAGCTGGAAATTAGGAAATATTAGTTGTTTAACCTTATCACCAAATATGATTGATTATATGCTTTTCAATGCCTCCTTGTTCCCCCTTAGCTTTTTTCCATCCTGCTGAGCTTCAGAGTCCAGTGGGATCCTGTGTACTTTTTTAAAAAATGTATTGAAACAAAACAAAGGCTCCTATTCAATATGGTTTCTTTGGCAAAGTCAAGATGAACAGAAATGGTACTGAAGCTTAGTTAGGCTTATAGATATCTCTGGTACCACATCTACGGTGCATAATGCGAAATGGGATTGTAGTCAGAATTCACTTTTTTTCAGCCATGTGACAACAGACCCATACCCCCTTCCCCCACCCATGCTCTTCTCAAATTGGCATCAGATTTTCCCCTCAGTTTTAAGTTTTCTCTTACTGACTTATTGACAGAACACCATCAGTGATGAAACATAGGTAAATCAGCCCCACTATTAATGCAAGCAGTAGCTCTCCTCCCTTTCCCATATCCTTAGAGTTGCTTTTTACAACACCTACATTTGCAGTATATTTGGACAAGCAAACGTGCTTTGAGGATTTTAGTGTACAGATAACCCTTGAGTTATGACCATTCATTCAATGAGTGTACAAAATTATGATGGCGTTAAGGAAGGGGATTACAATGGGTCTTCAGAGTTCCAGTTGTTGTGACTGTGATTGCGATCCAGGTGCTTGGCACCCTGCTTGTGATTATTATATTGCAGTGGGCCATGATCACATGGCTTCCCATAAGCAAAGTCTGTGCACGTGTGTGTGTGTTATTCAAAACAACAGGATTTTCCCACAGGAAAGCTTATTTCAAATCCATCTGGACCCTTTGTAACTTTCCAAAATCAAGCTCCTAATTGATGTTTATCTCAAAAAACAAAACTGTTAAAGTGCTTAAATTTGTACTTAAATCTTGTTTCACAAAGGTTTAAAGGAAACTCACCCAGGCTGGTAAAACCTGACATGCTGAAGTTCCTAATATCTTAAAAGCAATGAACAAGCAATTTCATTCATAGAATCATAGAATCACAGAGTTGGAAGGGACCTTGGAGGTCTTCTAGTCCAACCTGTTGCCCAAGGCAGGAGAGATTAAGTGAAAAGTGATTAAGAAAGAAAGCATGCAAAGTCTGTGTCCTTAAAGGTGCTACCACAATGTGGGTATAGGTGGCTATTTTTTCAGTTCTAAATCTGCCAGAAACCACTTTCTTGAAGTCTCATGAGGAGCAATTATTGGGAATACTTGTGGGCAATCCCAAGTCCTCTCCATATCCAAAGAGGAATCCATTTGCCAGCTCTTCATTCTATCATCGTTGTTGGCGCCGTTCTCAGTGGAACCATCTTCAGTTAACAATTTCTTCCCTGGAAATCCTCATTGTTATTAAATATTGAACTGAAGAAGGTTTTTTGCTTCTGGTTTTACATGAACCTTGAAGGAGCAGTAGCTTCCCTTTATCTTTCACTGATGGCTTTGGAGGTTATGTATATACTTTCAATGTATGTGATATTATGATAAAAGCTCTTGAGTATTGTTCATATGTGCAGCTGCTTGTTTTTCTTTTAATGTTTAATTATAATCAAATTTATTTTATAATAGCTGTTCATTAAAATCATTGTTTTCACATCAGCTCCTCCTTCTCTTCTATTAATATTTTATCTTGCAGTCTACTTGGATCATAAATTCATGATCTGTATTAACCTATTACCTACTGCCATATTTAAACTGTTTGCCCATCCTTATCTAAGGAGGAACAAACAACTCCAATTTTAGTCTGTTTCAGTTTTCTGGTACCTACTAGGGTAAAACACATTATCACATTATAGCTACATTTTAGAGCTCAAGAGTTTTAATACAGCTATTAGTTTAAGGCAAAAATGATTTAATTCTGATGGATTCTCCTGAAGAAAAAAGTTTGTAGTTTTAATGTTTCAGTAATTTTTTTGTAAAAGCTGTCTAGTATTTAAATAACTTTTAAGACTTTAGAGCTTCCACAGATATAGAATTTTAATAATCTAGAAAGTCATGTTGGAGAGAAATATTTGTTTATCAAGTTTAATATTAAGTGAATACCTGATTTTCTATTATAAAGCACTCAATGTTAGTATAGGTGCATTTGTCAGATTTTTTTATTGTTAGACATTTTATTATCCTTTCTAACATGATTTATGGCAGACAATAGCATTGTTCCAATTGTATAGCTTTTATTAAACCAGGATAAACATCTTCGGAAAAATGTCTTGCCAAATGTTTCAAAAGGGAAGCAACAACATTCTTTTTGTCTGGTTTTTATGGATGTCTCCGTGTTATTAATGGAGTCATTGGAACTTTATATAGGTAGTCCTTGACTTACAACAGTTCATTTAGTGACCGTTCGAAGTTATAATGGCATTGAAAAATATGATTTATGACCATTTTTCACACTTAATGATCATTGTAGCATCCCCTTGGTCTTGTGTTCAAAATTCTAACGCTTGGCTCATATCTATGGCGGTTGCAGTGTCCCAGGGTCATATGATCACTTTTTGCCAAGTGTCAGAAGCAAAATTAATGGGGAAGCCAGAATCACTTAACAACTGTGATACTAATTTAATAATTGCAGTGATTCACTTAATAACTATGGCAAGAAAGGTTGTCAAATGGGGCAAAATTCATTTAACATCTGTCTCATTTAACAACATAAATATTGGGCTCAATTGTGGTCATAAGTCGAGGATTACCTGTAGACAAAGCTATAAGCCAGCTTGCGACAAGACAAATTCAAATAAATAAAAGCATATATACAAACATACATATATATATTTAACATACATTAACCAAATTCTTGTTTGGGTTGGGATTTCCTCCTGCTAAGAAAAGCACCCCTCACTTGGAAAGGAAGAAGGTGATTATTTCCACCTTCCTTATCCTGAGTTTCCTCTGAAGATTTGCTCTTGAGACGCTTTGTGTTTCCTGAATGGGCATCTGTGGGGAACAGACATGTTTAACCTGGATCAGATATTTTTAGTAGCCTTTGAATGAATCTTTGTTCTCTCAGGAGGCTAAATACAATGTGCAGATTTATATTAGGGCTGTTCTTCAAAGCATTCAGCTGGGGTGCTTCACAAAACATGTTAAGCCTGATGACGCACCCCTGTGTGAAGTATTAAAACAGTGCATCCTTTGTTAAGCTCACTCTGCTTTTTTCAAAAGTTGTGCTCAACTGTCCTCAGGTGTGTGTGTGTGTGTGCGTGCATGGGCAACCACTTTGCTAAGAATTCCTACAGACCCCAAACCTTCAGACAGGCTAAAATGAGTCTCGCAGGGGATATGGTTGCTTTAATGCTTGAGGAAAAGCATTGGATTGAGAAAAATAGAGTTTAATCCTTTGATCACCACAGAGCCTTTTTTCTTCTTACTGAGTGCTAGAGTGTTTGTTTTTTTTGTTTAGGACGAATCAGACGATAGTCCTTCATTACGTATCTTTGAACCCTATAGGTCTTGTTAAGGATTTGTGTCCTTTCCTGTGAGAAGAATAAATGCAACAGGTCCCCTGCTGTAGTACAGTTCTACTGATTTGACAGATCTCTCTTGATAACGTTCCAACCTGTAGTCCTGCTCCTGCCCCCCCCCCCACTTTTGCATCTGGCCCCTTTGCTTTCAGCTCCTTCTGCAAGGTAGCTAAAACTAGCAAGTTCAGGCAACATTTTGAATTAAAGTAGCAAAACTGAGTTCTTGTTTTGTTTGAAATCTCATTCTGTTGACTCAAATCTGATAATGTATGTGTGTCATGGGACTTTAATGCATTCTAATGTACTTTGTGTTTGCAAATCACTTGGAGACATATGAATAAATGAAAAAAAAAATATCAGTTAAGTTTCTAGGTAAGCCACAGCAATTGCTGTTGGATATCGGTCTTGGGGGAAAAAAAGTAAAGTGGTCAAGAAGATTTTCCAACAATTGCAATAGGCATTTTTGATTGATTGATTGATTTAAAGTCTCCTTAAAAGATTTTTTTAAAATGTACAGCTAGACAAAGGTGATATTAAATTAAATTGTCAGGATTTAAAATATAATTTTTAGGCCAGTTTGGTCTAGCACAGGGGTAGACGACTTTGGCTCTTTTATGACTCGTGGACTTCAACTCCCAGAATTCCTGAGCCAGCCATGGCTAGCTCAGGAATTCTGGGAGTTGAAGTCCACTAGTCATAAAAGAGCCAAAGTCGTCTACCCCTGGTCTAGCAGTTAGAAACCAGGAGATGGTGAGTTCTAGTCCTGCCTTGGCATGAAAGCCATGGGTGACTTTAGCCAGTCATTCTCTCTCAGCCCAATCCCCCTCAAAGGGTTGTTGTTGAGGGGAGAATAGGAGGAGGAAGGAGTATTCGGTATGTTTGCCGTCTTGTTATTTACCAAAGTAATAAAACTCTAAACAAAATAATACAGCATCTCTTCGTTTTTTCCTGCTTAGAAGAAGCCTACAATTGATGAAAAAAAAGAATTTGATCTCAGTGTATGAAACATATCAAAAGCTATCCATTAATCTTTGGTTGAAATAATGAGGCTCAGAATACACTTTATCATGTGAACCATTGTCCATATGTTGTTATTTTCTTAAAGTGAAGCACTATTATTGTCAGTTTTTATTCCTCATTTTTTAATCTTTTACCAAGTTTGTGGGCTTACAAAAGCTGCTGTTTTCACTATATTGAGGCAAGCTGTTCTGCCTTTGACATGTTAGTTTATTTTTTTATGTAATATGTTTGTAAACATAGACCAGTTTCTTTCACCTTTTAAAAGAATTTTAGGATGAATTTCATACTTTCCCCTTTTCCCATTTTTAGGTTTTTATCAAATAAAAATAATAAGCCTTGGGGAAAGAAGAAAAATACAGTTCTTTATCAGTATTTTGTTCACTTCTTTCTCTTGTTCTTTGGCATTTCATATACTTATATAGAAACTGTGGATTAATAATAATAACAACTGTGAAATAGTGCTAATCCTTTGCTTCCATCTTGATGTTGAAAGGAAGGATACTGACAGCTAAATTGCTGCCTTTATACTGAAAAAGAGTGCCATAAAGTGGGGATGTCAAGGGTCCCTACTCCTTCACCATCTGGAGAGATGTCCAGTGGACCTGTGGCTGAAAGCTGGTGTTACACACAGGTAATGTAGTGTCTGAGTTCAGAATATGTTATTAGCATAATTCTCATACATTAGCCACATTCAAGTTTGCCCTTTTGGCTACTTATTCTCTCTCAGTCCAGCCCTATTGTATGGTGTTGTCATGGTAGGAATGAAATGGAGATCCCAAATAAACTGCCTTGAAATCTCAAAGAAAATCTAATAAACTAAGTAAAAATAAATCAGCCTTGAGAAAGAGGCATTGCCCAAAAGTAATGATAATAGCCATGCCTGAAAAGCCATCCAAAGAAATATTTATGATTCTGGTTTTCAGAAAGAAGAACAGGGAGATAAAAGTTGGATAATGACGTTTTAGCAAAAAAAAACAAAAAAAAACCAATACACACGCACAAAGAGCAAAAAGCAGTGACAGTTTTACAATAGGCACAAGATTAAATACCAGAGTTTGGCGAGTTGTCAAAAAAAAAAATAGATGAACAGCCTAAAGTCTTTGAAGTGTTCAATGTGCACCTGACAATGACAAAGAATAGCCGGTGGTAATTGGTCACTTAGCCTTTCAATAATGAACCAGATTTCAACAGTTAGTATTACACAGTTCAGTTGTATCTCTGTGTTTGGTGGTATGCAGTGAAAGTCTTTTTCCCCCCATCTGTTTGAGTCAGCTTCAGATCCTTCTGATGACATGTCCATGTGAGTTTCTTAGCAGCGATATGGAAAGTGCGTGCAATTGCCTATCTCTGGATTTTTATCTATCTACGGCTCTGGTTTCCTCTGGCAGTATCATATCAAAGATTAACCAGACCTAATTCTGCTTAATTCAGAAGATTAAGATTTACCAGAAAATTCTAGTAAAAGTGAATAGTAAGGCTGTTCATGCTTCAAAAATGATTGGGTAGTACTACAGAATGGAGAGGGGAACAGAATTTTTTTAAAGCAGCCACATCTTGTTTCAATTTTCCATGTGAGCCTTAAAAATGTTATGGCTGCTTTAAAATGATGCTGATCCTAAGGCATTTTGAATAATCTTTTGACTCATTTTCAAAGTACATAGAAGAGTCACTTTTTATGAGATGGGCAGCTGTTCAATGTAATTTATAAATAATACAATTATAATATGCAGCATACAAATGCAAAAGGGATGTTCTGAAACATCCCAGGGCCCAGTATTTAAAATTTAAAAACTTAAAACATTGTTACATGTGTTAGCTTTTTGAATTCTGAGAAGCTATTAAGTTTCCTATTATTAATTTATTACTGTTTCCATTTAAGAGAAAGAGGGGATAAAATGCTGTAATCTTGTTCTATAAAACTAGGAAGAACAAGATGAATTATCTCAAAATGAGAAGCTTAAGTTTTATGCATTAGTAGCTCTACTGCCTGACATGACCATCAATGAGACACTATTTCCTGAGCAATCCATAATACAAAGAATTAGCATTATTACGAATTGAATTAATCAAATATTAGAAAGCAAATTAATCATGAATACAGCTTTCTCAATTCTGGGAGCCTACAGATTTATTGCTTTCCAGGACCAGGAGTTAGTAGTGGCAACTTCGAGTTAATGGAAAATAATTATATGTTGTGTTGACATAGTTTTTAAAATACAGAGTTGAGCTATTCCTTAATTCTACAAGATATTGCTTTGTTACCTTTAATTAGGTGAGCAGTTGACTTCTTTGGTAACTTTTTTAAATAAGGTTTGTAAAAGGTGAACTTTGTAAATTCACATAACTGTCTGCATTTCTTATGCAGGTTAAAGTTGTAAAGTTTTCTTATATGTGGACCATTAATAACTTCAGTTTCTGCCGAGAAGAAATGGGTGAAGTTTTAAAGAGTTCAACTTTTTCTTCAGGGCCAAATGATAAAATGAAATGGTAAGATAAATGCATTAATTTCTTTTTGCCTTAAATATAAGAGATTCCATGAACACATAATGTGTCAAGCTAGGATACAATACCTTTCTTCAAATGTTAGAACAATTGACAGAAAAACTGTCAACTACTACCAGTCACAATGACAGTCAACACAGCTAAAGGCTGAAATATAAATTGTCATACATATTGTAACATATTGAAATATACTGTAGTAATTTACAGCCTTTCCTCTGATATGAAACTGTCAGGGAATTGAGCACACAAGGCACACAAAAGAAAAGGGGGGGGAGGGAAACTCCCCCTCCATATCCACAGCAACCAATCACAGTGCAGATTGCCTCATGCAGGAGCCAACACTCTCTAACCATCAGCTATAACTGTGTGTTCCGGCTCATTGTACAACCCCATTGTTCCTGCTACTAAATTTAAATATCTTAACAGAAACACTGTGTGATCACTGAAAACATTTGGGGACCACTAAATTATGGGTTGGAAATACACATGTTTCCCTATCATGCCATATGTGACACCTTGCCCCAACCCAACATTAAACAGTTAATATAAAAAATTATAATGTTCTTGATGGTGAAAATCTTTTGAGATCACCAGATTGTCAAAGTTTTGATGTTTCTTCCTAAAATCTTGTAAAATTTGGTCTTTAATAGAATGTGGTGCAGGTTTGGCCAATAAATACTCATTTTTTGTGTTTGCGAATAAAAGGTATATTTATTGTGTTTAGGGACCACTGATGTAGTTTTGCATTTATATAAAACTAGCTCCTCACCTTTTCACTACTGAAACTCTGATAGGGTTCATATATCATGTTAAACCACATTTTGTTTAAACACAAATTGCTAAATAAACAAAAATAGGTGGTTACTTAGGCAAGTCTAAACCGGAGAAGCCATGTTAATTTAATGTAGCTCTCTGTGGCTTATTTAACTTTATGTGTAAACCAGGAATTCTTGTATGTTCTATTTTAAGTGCTTGAATTAGTGTGGTGTAAGAATGTTTTCATGTAATTCCCTTAGTGTTTATGTAACATTGTACTTAATATTTTGATTATAATTCACTCCTTTTGTCCCTGAGTGTGTGATACAAACATTCTTACTGAAAGCTTAATATTATTGTTATACTGAGCATCTTGAGGTGAGATGCAAATTGAGTAGATCAGTAGTTATTATTTAAAGAGAAAAATATGCTTATATTTAGTTTTCCTTACAAAGCCTGTTTTTTTTTAATTCGTGTGTTTTGAATATACAGGTAATTCTCGACTTACAACAGTTCATTTAGTGACCGTTCAAAGTTACAATGGCACTGAAAAAAAGGATTGTTTTTCACACTTATGACCATTGCAGCATCCCATGGTCACATGATCATTTGGTACCTGGCATGTATTTATGATGGTTGCAGTATTCCAGGGTCATGTGATCACCTTTTGCAACCTTCTGACAAGTAAAGTCAATGGGGAAGCCAGATTTGCTTAACCATGCTACTAAGTTAACAACTGCAGTGATTCACTTAACAACTTTGGTAAGAAAGGTCGTAAAATGGGACAAAGCTCACTTAACAACTGTCTCCCTTAGCAACATAAATTTTGGGCTCAATTGATGTCATAAGTCGAGAACTACCTGTATTTACACTCAGTCTCCATTGAGTAGCTTATAGAAATCACCATAGATTGTAATGAAGCTTTTTGAAAAAATAAAGTGAAAAAAGATGGGGATGGATTTTGTCACTTTTTTCTGCACTTTATCCCACATTGTTTTAAAGAGTCCTGTAAACTTTTATGGTGAACCCAGGTGTTGACAGGAAAAAAAACCCAGATTTTTCCTTGTGTTAAGATATTTATCAGATGTATTTTTTCTAGAGGAGCTATTCTACTTTATAAAATACTGAAATCTTGCCATTGAGGTAGCAGAGCAAGATTAGACTTGAAGATAATTGGATAGCAGATGTGATACTAATCCACAATAATGGAATATTTGAAGTTTGTAACTTTGAGGCCACACTGTTCAAAAATATAATTGCAAAATATCAATCTAAAAGAGAGAACTATTTACAGTTCCTTGTAAGGGACCTTATTCTAGCAGATTTGAAACACATTACCCTGTAAGTCCTGACATAAATATGTCTAGCCAATGACAATTTTTATTGAGTGTTGATATATAACCCAGACTTCTTACATTCCAGGTGCCTGAGAGTAAACCCAAAAGGTTTAGATGATGAAAGCAAAGATTATCTTTCATTGTATTTACTGCTAGTTAGTTGTCCAAAAAGTGAAGTGAGAGCAAAATTTAAATTTTCTCTCTTAAATGCTAAAAGAGAAGAAACAAAGGCAATGGGTAAGTGCATTTTTAAAATTACTCTAATGTTGACTTTCAGTGTGAGAAAGAAATAATTGGACCTTTCCAAAGTTTGTCAAAAGGATGAATTAAACAGACATGTCAAACTCAAAGCCCGCGGACAAGATCAGGCCCACAATGTGGTTAGATGTGGCCCACGGGGCCACCCTTGAGATGGCAAGGGATCGGTCCCTGCCACCCCTGCCCATCCCAGTCCGGCTGGGTGCACGCACAGGAGGTAGCAAGTGTGCAGGAGCTGGCGCACAGCTGACATGATGAGCACCATCTTGCCCCACAGGCTGACCGTGTTACCTCACCAGGTAGAGCATCGTGTAGAGCCCCAGCAGCCACGCCTGCCACCACCAACTCCATGGCCTGCTCGCCAGCCCGCCCTCACCCACTGGTCTGGCAGGCCATGAGTGCTTCCCTTTCACCGGGACGTCTCCTGCCCCGCCTCTCATCCCGCCCCCCCCACGGGAAAGCCACAGCCACCAGTAGCACTGCCACTCTTGTACCCTCCCCTCATCCCTTCCTGGGCACGGAGGAAGGAAGGAAGGGAGGGAGGGAGGGAGAGAGATTGGAATGAGAGAGAGGGTAAGTCTGAGGGAAGTCCTGCCTTATTTATTGTCTTAGAAATACTTCATGTTTATGGCAAATCCATCCTTTCAGAAAAGGTTGTATACTCTAGCTTTCTATATAATTATTTAATACTTAGCCTTCCTTCCTCCCTCCCTTCCTCCCTCATTATAAACTCTACTTTGCCATAGCTATCTCAAGTTTTTAAGCTGATGTTTGTCTGCTTGACAGTACAGGGAATTTGTTTATTTAAATTCTGCGTTCTATTTTTTTTTTAAAAAAAACACATTCACTTTGCAGATATGATTGGGAAAATATGTTGATGACGCTGCCTGTAAAGCTTTTCACAGAAAAAGCTGCTAACATCTGTAATTGCCATTTAATGAATATTTGTAGGCTCTGTCAGTTTGTGACTACTGAGGTGGCTAAACAATTGGCTCTTTGATGTGTCTTACGTGGGGTGTTGTAGCAACCTGCTCCTGCATTCAAATCAAAGGACAGAATGAGGTCTCAGGTAAGCTAGGCAGCCTGCCATCTGGGTTAAATGAGGCCTCATTCTGTCCTTTGATTTGTGTGCTGTTGATGGACCTTTCTTATTTCTCTCTCCTGTTTCTTAAAATATACCAGTATAAATCAGTGGAGTTGACACATTGTGCCCTGTGATGGGCATACTGGGCTATTTGAAAGACCTCTTGGTGGCTCATGAGTCTACACAGTGGATGCAGTTACTGCGCTAGGTTCAGTTCATTCTCCTATGTATTAAAATGACAATTTCACAATCAAGAGTCTTTCCTCACTGAGCTTAGCTTCTCTAGAATTGGCTCCCACCGGAATTCCATGGGTTACTGGTGGGTGATAAATAACTTTACTGCTATTTTAACTATCATTAACAGCAGTATTTTTCTTTCTAATCTAGTGTTCCTCCACTTGACACCTTCCAGGGTTTGGGTACCTAGGCTAGGATTGTGAGAGCTGATCTCCAGTTTGATTGGAGAACAGCAGGGTAGAAAAGCCTGCACAATCTTTGTAAAATGACTGTGTACAATACGTTTTCTAGGTAACATGTTCGTTATCTGACTAGTCAACATCCAAATAGTACCAAATACTTTAAGATTACAGATACTCCTCGGCTTATATCACTTCATTTAGTGACCATTCAAAGTTACAACAATACTGAAAAAAATGACTTGTGGCTGTGTTTCATACTTGTGACTATTGTAGCATCCCCATGGTCACATGATCGAAATTCAGATGCTTGGCAACTGACTCATATGTATGACGGTAGCAATGTCCTGGGGTTATGTGATCACCTTTGGCGACCTTCTAACAAGCCAAATCAAGGGGGAAGCCAGATTCACTTAACAACCGTGCTACAACTGCAATGATTCATTTAACCACTGTGGCAAGAAAAGTCATAAAATGGAGCAAAACTCACTTCACTGTCTCACTTAGCAGCAGAAATTTTGGGCTCAATTATGGTCGCAAGTCAAGGACTACCTATATTTTTAAAAGCCCCCCTGGGTCTTTGTAACCAAAAATATTTACCTCTATATTTTATTTCTGCGTGGTTGGCAATTGTATCGAATGACGGGTAATTTTATTAAACTATGTCCAATGCACAGAAAGTGAGGCAGTTTCTCAGCCCAAAATGTATTCATGTGGACACATAGATTGCTATTAATAATATAATGACTTCAACTCAGTAGGAACCTTGGATTTCATTTCTCATCTGTAATTATTTTAAAATGTCTTTTAATTGAATATACTCCTGTTTTATTTATTTACTACTAGAGAGCCAAAGAGCATATCGATTTGTTCAAGGCAAGGACTGGGGTTTTAAAAAATTCATTCGAAGAGACTTTTTACTTGAGGAAACTAATGGTCTTTTACCAGATGATAAACTTACGCTATTTTGTGAGGTAGGTAATCAATCTGTGCTTTTTAAAATAGAATATTGGTTTCCATGGCTATGAATGAGAAATGAGGAGAGCTTTAAATGTTAAGTTTATCCCTTCGTATTAAAGAAACACCCTGATCAAAGGTTTGAGCTTAATGGTTTTCTTACGTATTTGATGCAAGATCCATTTTCTATAAATAAGTTGCCCATTAGACACATTGCTATTTAGCACAAAATGAAAAGAAGCCTGAGGAATACTCCTAAGATGTCTGTCTGTCTGTCTGTCTGTCTGTCTGTCTGTCTGTCTGTCTGTCTGTCTGTCTGTCTGTCTGTCTGTCTGTCTGTCTGTCTGTCTGTCTGTCAATCAATCACAGGAGTATTCCAGCTTCCACTCCATCCTCATGAGACTATATAATGTTCGCATGCTTCTAAATTGACCAGAACTTTGGATGCAAAGTCTTAAAAGACAAAATAATTGATTCCCATAATGAATACTGTGTGATGATCATGGTGATCCTGGATTTTTCTTGATTAGCTTACCTACCAAGAAAACAGACAGGAACAGTTATGGAATATGTTTTAAGAAGATGGAATTTCTAAATCATAAGTTTGATATGCTAGAATTAGTAATTGCTCAGTAAAACTGACAAAATTGCTTTTCTCAAAACAGTTGTGTTTTTTCATTACATTGATGATGCCCGCCGTGACATTAGATATTTAAAAATTCTTCTGACATTCTTCAGATTTAAATCTGTTAACAATATTACAAAATTAAGGCAATCTTTCTTAACAGTTAATTTAAAATTAAATCAGTGTAGATGCTCTGATAAAATAGATCCTTGGCTTAAATCAATAAATCACTGTTAATTAGGTCAGTAACCTAAACTGTCTTAGTAAAATCCAGAAAGACTGTTTGTGGTGTTTCTAAATGGAAACTAGTGAAAAAGGTTATGATCTTAGTATGGTGAGTGTTAAATATACTTTGGGTGGTTTATCTCTGCTGCCGTGGACTGATTAGTGGCTTAGGAAGATGATAGATGCTGCAACTGCTAATAAGTTTGCTTTGATCTTTGTATTTACAAGAAACATGTGCAAAAATTTCTTGGCAAGCTTACAAGTTAATTATGTGCCATTATATTGTGCATGAAGAATAATGGAAATGTGGCCCTTGAGACTAAATGGGTACAAATGTACTGCATCTTATTTTAGTTAGACAGACAGGCTAAATTAGCTGCGTGATGCATTTGTTATGAATACAATTATTGCATTGACAAGTGGATGTAACAAGCCTGAGTCTGAAAGGATTCTCATGTTATAAAATATTCCTGAATCAAAAGAGTTCTGCTGCCAACCAAACTTGTTAGAAGCAAATATTTAATGTGTGTGCATCAGATAAAGTCTGTTGTATTGCAGTGGTTTTGATGCATTGATTCAGGAGCATCCAGTCTTACTCTTTGTTTTCTTAACTCCTTTAGGCGCTTCAATTATTGCTTGCAAACTGAACATACTTAGTTTTAAAATACAAGTAGTCCTCACTTAATGATGACTTGTTCAGCAACTGTTCAAAGTTACTACAGTGCTAAACAAGGAGACTTATGACCAGTCCTCATGTTTGTGTGTGTCGCAGCATCCCCATGGTCACATGATTGTAATTTGGGCACTTGGCAACCAACTTAACAATTACATTGATTGTAGCATCCTGCGCTTATGTAACCACTGTTTGCAACCTTCATTGTGAGCTTCTGACAAGCAAAGTTAATGGGAAAGCTGGTGGGAGGTTGCAACTGGTAATCATGTGACATTGCATTTAACAATCACACAGGATTCACTTAATGAAGGCAGCCAGAACTGCTGCAACTGCTGTAGGTCGGTGCAGTTACATGACTCATACTTTACAACCGTGTCATTTAGCAATGGAGTTGCTAGTCCCCATTAAGTGAGGATTACCGATAGGGAAGGTCTATAGCTCCTCATTTTCACTATTGAGATGGTTCTATGTTGCTGGGTCTTCTTGACAATCTGGTATCTATTGCAACTTTGGCAAATTGTGGGGAGGAGAATAGCAGGCACCCCAGAAGAAGAGTATTAATTTTCATTTCCAATAACTCAAATGAATGCAGATTACTGAAGGCAGAGAGGCTTTGTGTGTGCACAGATGTGTGTAAATGTGTGCATTTGACGGAAATCTGAATGCACGTGCATGCAGGTAATTTTTGGCTTATTACCACTTAATGACCGTTCAAAGTTATGACAAGTTACTTACACCCATCTTTGAAGTTATGACTGTTGCCCCACACCTCTTTACAAGGTCACATGATCACATTTTGGGTGCTTGACAACTCCTTTTGTCTTGTATTAACTTAAAATACCTTGCTTCATCTGCATACAGTATAATAAGACATTAGCTGGGACAGGAATTCTAGCCCAGCATCCTTCTATGTTGATCAGAACTGCTGGACAATGTAATTCAGCAACTATAGGTTTCCTACTCTTCAGTTGCAGAACCCTTTCTGGTGTGTCTTATAAAAATATCTATTCTAGAAACTTGATTTCTAACTTACACTTAATTTATACTTAAATACTTTCAATTCCATTCTGGCTTTGAATCTGATACAACAGGGGTCCCCAACCTATGGGCCACTAACGGGCTGTGAATTATTCAAAAACGGGCTGCCCAAAGCGGTGTTGAACGTGCGTCCATCCCCCTTTGTGCGAACAGCGGGCAAGTGCTTGCACGCATGCTCCCTTTATATAAGAGGTGGACACGAGTGCAAACCGCTTGCACAAGTGGAGCTGTGCACATATGCACGTTTGCCTGCCACTCCCGCAAAACCATCCCCACTCTCACACCGGTCCATAAAGCCGGAAAGGTTGGGGAAATTCTGTGATACAAGATAAAACAATTATATTGTATATAATTGTTGTTAGGTTTCATTAGGACCAGATTTCAAAGAACAACCTGTTAGAAATGTTCATCTCTTGCTTTTATTTAATGTGCTGATAGTACAATACATGTTGAGTTGTATTTGTCGCGTTGGTTTGTTGGTGTATTTTATTTTCCTAGCTAAATATCATGATTTTGGGAGTTGCCTAATGTATGTATAATTGCCTTATGAGAGTCTAACCATATAGTGATTGATGCTATATTTACTGTTTCGATTAGGTAAGCGTGGTCCAAGACTCAGTAAATATATCAGGACTGTCCAGTACAAACACCTTAAAAGTACCCGAATGTCGACTAGCTGAAGATTTAGGCAACCTCTGGGAAACCTCAAGATTCACAGATTGCAGCTTTTATATAGGAGGGCAAGAGTTCAAAGCTCATAAATCTATCCTTGCAGGTATGTTTTACTTCTATCTTGTTTCATAGTTTTTGTTACAATCTTGACCTATTATTAACACTCAGGTCTCTTCCCACAGCTCGTTCACCTGTGTTTAATGCCATGTTTGAACATGAAATGGAGGAAAGCAAAAAGGTGAGTGGAGTGCTGCTTTCATTTCTGTGGAATGATGTCCCAAAGGACCTTACCTTTGAATCAGCATACGGTGACAGAAACCAATCAGTCAGTTAAATCAGCAGGCCCTAACCTGTCTGGCACCAGGGACCAGTTTTGGAAGAAAAATAGTCTTCCAAGGACCAGGGGACAGGGGGATGGTTTTGCACGCAACCTACATCTCACGCATGAACAGATGAAGCTTCACTCGCTTACCCACTGCTTGCATGGCCCAATTCCTAACAGGCCACGGACTGGTAACTCAGAGGTTGGGGGGGGCTGGGTTAATTCAAAAAAACCTTATGGGCCAAATAATATTTCACAGTTTATTTGAACAAAGCATTTAAAAATATAATACTGTAGGAAGCGTTGCAAAAATGTGACCTGTAGAATAAAATAAAAGTGCTTTGGGGATATTGTGGATATTCATTTGCAGGTAGGCTAATAGATCGCATGTAGAGCCTTGGAGCATATTTTATAAGATTGGCTTTTCTGGATTGAATATGCCAATCTAGGATATGGAAAGCATGGGTTGTCTGTCTCAAAACTATCCTGACTCCTGTCTATGGAGAGTCTCAATCATCCAGGTCATGGTTATCCCAAAGGTGCTTTTCAAGAGGCGACTGGATTTTCTTGGGTTTTTTCCTTAAAAATGTTTTGCTTCTCATCCAAGGACCTTCTTCAGTTCTGAAGAAGCTTCTTGGATGAGAAGCGAAACATTTTCAAGGAAAAAAACAATACTTTCCAGTTGCTTTTGGAAGAGCATCTTTGGGATATCCTGACTCCGACTTGGTTATGAAGAAATAAAATTGTTTTCATAGTCCCTCTGTATTGTTGCCTCTAATGAACTGCTTTCCCAAAGGACCTCAGCTGGTACTATCAAGGGTTTTTTTTATTTTTTACTCATTTCTTTGGCCAGGCATTGTCAAGCCTTCAGCGGCAATTGTCTTATAACATTCTTTAAATTTAAAGCCAGCACTTTGCTCGAAGCCTGAAACAGATTTGGAAGTATAGAAAGTGCAATATTGGAACCACCTGTAAGGCAGGAAGAGGAGTATGAGGATTTTGCAAATAAGCTCTAGTTCTTTTGACTCATTTATTTTTTTACTTCTTTGATTTTTTTATTTGAATCCAAATGGAGCACTGTAGCAACTTCTAAAGTTCTATTGGATTTCATAGAAAAAATGTCACTGGCGGAGATTGAAGGAGCCTGACAATAGGTTTAGTTAAAGTTATCAACAAGTATAATGGGGGCCTAATGTGTTTTGTAGCCGCATTGCTTTAGGTTAAGTGGTTTATAATGCTTTAATTCAAAATTATAACAATTTTTTTTCTGATTTGTGTAACAGAATTGCGTAGAAATAAATGATGTAGATCCTGACGTATTTAAAGAGATGATGAGATTCATTTATACAGGCAAGGCTCCAAATCTTGACAAAATGGCTGACAGCTTGTTGGCAGCAGCAGATAAAGTAAGTAAAGAAAAACTATAGAAGGGCTTTACTATTTATTTTAACAAAATGTAGAAAGAGTTTGTTTTAACATTTTCCCACAGTCAGGAATGCTACCAGTACACTGAGTAAAAAAAGATATAGAAATTATGTAAACATGTTTTATACTATTAGTGAAAAACTGTTATCCATTATTTTGGGCAGTGTTCTGGAGAACCGAGGTGAATAACCACCCAGACATGTAGTTGTCTATTTAGAAAGAAGGAAGACCTTTTCAGACCTCCTATTGCCATAAATTCTTATTTCTATGGTCTTACATTAGCAGACTAGAAAAATGAAATTTATAGATGGGATTAATATTTTTATTGGTGTTTCAAATTTGGAGAATTAACATGCTTTATTAACTAATAATGGATCGATATACTTACAGACTTAGCATTTCCTTTGCCAGATATGTAGCCCTGGGAATTACTGTTCCTAATGCGAATTCATTGAAAGTAGAATGCTCTATCATTCAGATAGTTCATTGTGAGGGATTAATGATTTCATAGTTTCTATCAGGCATTTGTATATTAGAGATGTTTGCTTTTCTGACTGAAGCAGCATCAAATATGCGCAAACCATTTTTCCCCTCTGGTCAGTATGCACTTGAACGGCTGAAGATCATGTGTGAAGAAGCTCTGTGTAGTAACCTCTCAGTAGAAAATGTGGCAGACATTCTGATTCTCGCAGATTTGCACAGTGCAGAACAGTTGAAAGCACAAGCAATAGATTTCATTAACAGGTATGCGTTTTGTTTCCTTGAAAAATCTTTCTCCTTTGAAGGGAACACTTCAGAGAAATAATATTTGAGTATCTTCTCATGCACAGGTGCAGTGTTCTTAGACAGCTTGGCTGTAAAGATGGAAAAAACTGGAACAACAGGTATGTAGTTTAATCTCACTTAAGCATTGTCGGTAATCTAGCTCTGTGTGTTGTCTTGATTTCAAGAGAGAGGAAGTGGAATAAAGAGTGAGACTCAATGTTAAAATCAGACATATAACTCTTGAAGGGGGCTCTCCATATTTTCATTACAAATTTTTCCTATTTTATGTTTGTTGTATTTTAGTCTTTTCCCAGGTGGGGTTACATATCTATTTTATATTTGGGTATTTTGTAAACTTGATCAGGAAGCCAACTAAGCATAAATTGATAATGTGGCTTTGGAATTAATGGGAGATCCATCGTAGCTCACATATAAAATGCAGCATTGAATGAAATACAGAAGGGGTCCCTCTCCTACTCCCTTCCCCTAAATATTGTCATTTGATTGGAGGTTTGCCAGGCCTCCTCCCTTTTAGCCTTCAGTAAGGCTTTGAAGACTTGGTTTTTTCCCCCTAAGCATTGGGAGCTTAGATGATGGCACGTTAGCACGGATAGGCAACAGGTTTTTGTTGCTTTTAATGTTTTCATGTGTTTAGTTTTATAGTTTTAATATGGCTTTACATGTTTTAATTTTTGATCGGCAGCCGCCCAGAATTGTATGAAAGATGGGCAACTATATAAATGTTTTAAATAAATAAATAAAATAAAAGGCTTTGTAATTCCTACTCAGAACAAGAGAGGGATTTGCTGAAATATCAAGCAGGGTTTCCCAGCCTTTCAGCTACTAAAAAGTAGCTTTTGCAAGCCTTGATTACGCAGGTTTGGCTTTGGTAATCCCTGACTAAAATTTAAAAAAAAAAATGTTTTCGTTTTGGATCCTTATCTTCCTGATATCTTCTCCACTTGGAAGTATGTCTTGTTCATCTTAATGTAGCTTGATGTTTGAGTAGACATGCCTGTAGTATCTTGCAAATCTTCTCAACCTATGTTTTGTGCATCTTTTTTCTTTACAGCCAAGCCACAGACATAACGGAAACCGCAGGATGGAAATCGATGATCCACTCCCATCCCCACTTAGTTGCTGAGGCCTTTCGGGCCCTAGCCTCTGCACAGTGTCCGCAGTTTGGCATTCCGCGCAAACGGCTAAAACAGTCATGAAATCTTCCATGAACTCTCGGGAACTAATGCCTCCTCGGCCATATCCAGAAGGGGTTTTTGCAAACCATCTGCTCGAATATGTGACCCTTCTCTGCAGAACAGAACCAGAAAGCTTTTAAAGAACGGATAAATATATGGTTTAATAATCAGCTTTAAATCAGACTGATAATTCTCCAGTTCACTGAAAGGCCTTAACGTCAACTATTCTAGTTCATTTGTGATTTTCCTGTTTTTTTGTTTTTTAAATGGTGCCTTGTCGTTTTTGACTCGGCTTTGTAGGATTGCACTAGCTCCATAAGGCAGTAATGCTGATCAACGAAAAGTGTTTTCAAAAGAATCTTCTTCTCCTTTCCTTTTTTTTAAAAAAAAATCCCAAATGAAGATTATCAGTTGGTCTTATGGTAACTGGATTTCAACTAGCCCCCTGTTAAAAGCACTTGAACTGGGGGCAAACATACGCTCCAGTCCAAAATATTGTATTTAGGATGCATCTGCCTATCTTCAGAGAGTGCTGTCAGGCATGCGGTGGCAATATACTACTCTGAATATAATTTATTTTTCATTGGTTCAGGTGACTGAGGGAAATATGCAATGTCTTGGCTCAGAAATGTATTTTACTAGTATTTATAAATGCTTACTATGTGAGTGTGCCCATCAGTGAAAAAAAATATATAGGTTTTTTTTTTTTGGCCCATGTTGCTTTATAATCCATTGTTCTTTTACCTTGTACTGAACCAGAGCGAGAGTTAGTAAGGAGAGGATATAAGGGATATGTGCTGTGGAAGAAATGGTTATTTCTCAAATAGAATACATGGAAGGTTGAGGATGCTTAGGAGTGACCAAATGTTGATTTCAGAAATGGGCCAAAATGGAATCTCAGTATGCACTTTTAATGTGTAACTTTTGTATGTTGTGTGGTACATATATATTTTGGTTTTGATAAATATGGTACAGTACTTGTGGCCTAACTTTTGAAATACATTAAGATGCCCACAGCCACATGGGATTTAGTTTTGTTACTGCAAACAAGGAGCGCATGACTTAGAGATGCTGATTTTAACTTAATATCTTCAAATGTTCATGTTAGAACCCATTCTGTTTTCACACTTTGGGTAGGCTTAGCTCTGCTTCCTTAGTGTGTGAACGCACAAGCCTACTCTCTAGTGGAAATTGCACAGACACACACTTAGCAGGAAGAATAGAAGTCTGAAACGTCAGTATTTATAAGCACTGACCTGCTCTTTTTAGCCTTCATTATTGTATTAGCATTGTGGATGGTATTGAAATTCTGCCTAATGTGAAAAGGATCTTATAAACAACCTTGTAAATTGCTTGTAATGGAGGAAGGATTTTTAATTATTACTCTAATTATTGTTACTATTCAAAATTTAGCTTTAATGCCAACACTTTTGGTGTGTGTATTAGCATTGTTTACAATTGGAGGGATTTCTCTGCAACATGCACATTAGAAATGTTTTATTATCATGGATTTACCTTAATAATGGTGATGTGATATATCTGTTTTGTGAGAAAAATTGCATTGAATCATAAGTAAAGGGAATTTCCCGTGCTTTTGCATAAAAGGTTTTAGGTAGCCCGTTTGACTGACATGCTCAATTAATGAAGGTTTCCTTAGTTTTTCAAAAGATATTCCCTCTGTTTTCAGCAGGGAAGCGTTAATTCAAAGATTTATTCTGAAAGATTATTATTTTGAATATATGTAAAGAACAGTTGGGAGCAAAAAAAAAAAGTGCTTCCAAACCAATGCTAAAACTTGAAACAAATCCCCATCTCTCAACTTTTTCTTTCAGAGGAAAGGTCAGTGCAGAATTTGAACATGCATCCTTGAAGCGCCGTTAAAAGGACTATTTTAGATGCACTTCTGTGGTTTCAATGGGCCTGAACATTACTCAGTGAACCAAAGTGGTACAGCAGTGTTCTATCCAGAGAGGTGTTATAGTTTGTAATATTTCTAGGAAGTTTCTGTTTATCTAAATTAAGATCATGTACAGGTAGGTGTTCTTACCATTGAAAGTAAAAGAATGTAACGTCCCGCAGTAATAATAGAAGATTTTGCTGCACAGTAAACAACATATTCATATAAGCAACTTTGCATTTTGAATGTTGCAGCTATAATATAAAAGTGACTTGAATATTTAATAGAGTGATTGTCCATTTCAGCTTCTTCTGATAGTACTTGATACAGCAGTCAAGAAGAACATCTTAAACATTTTAAAAATCTTAATAGCACACTTTGTACCAAAAATATCAAGCACTGTGTGATAAGAATGAAGTACTTGTTTAAAGGCATCTTATCAAAAATTACAAGACGTTGCCATAGATGACCATAATAGCCAATCGTATGAATTGATCTAATATATTGTTTTACTTGTTGGCTACAGCAAAGAGTAAAATTAGTTGTTTTCTATGGATATGCTAATCCATCTTTATTTTCTCAAGGAACCACATTCAGTGTTTGCATTTTTCCAAAAGAGCTGACAAGAACAATCTGTATTTTCCATTTTTCTGTACCTATTGGCTGAAATCTGGAAAGTTTGTGAGAATGGGGAAGCCCACCCCCTACCTCCAGATTTTTAGGTCAAATATCACACTGCTGTGTTTGGCTTGCCTGTTCTGCTCCTCTCCATCGGCCTTCAGTATCAGACCTCTTTCCCTGACCCCAAAGAGAGCAGCCTGCATGTGTTGTGTTATGATGTGTGGGTTTTATAAGATTTGTTTTCTGAAACATGGGACTTGGATTTCTGCTAAAAATGATAGAGTTACCATTTACATTACTTATGTCGATGTTTTTCAATGAAGGAAGCCTCAGTAACTCATCCAGATTTTGGCAGTCCATTTACTGCACGCTGACATATATATAGTGCCCGGTGGCTTTTTGAAATGCAAACTGATGAAATGAAGAAAAAAATGGAAAGGTATGGGAGAAAAATCTAGACAGAAAGACTGATATAGAAATCATGAACATTATTTCTGGCCTGCTCATCACAGTTGTTCATTTCAAAAACTGGACATGCCAAATATTTTTTTAAAGACACACTTATCTCTTGTAACCAATTGCAGGTTGAAAATAGCTCTGGATATCCTAGAAAGGGGATTATTAAGATGAGGCATAGGTAAGGTATGAGTTGCTGCTTTTGTTTTGTAATTCCTTGATTTAAGTATGGCAATGTGATGAGTAATGGCTATTTGAGAGTAATTGGCAAGGCACTGATGGCTCTATTATGAAGGGGTTCCTTCTCGTTCAAAGATAGACATTTTTGTCAAATTCCTACAGAAGATATTAGGATAACCATTGGGGCATGCTTGGTTTTAAGGCTATAAAAGATTTCTTAAACCAATTGATGTGTAGCCCAAATTTAATTTTTATTGACTGGATTGATTGGAATCCTTCCTATGGACTCTCATTAGTTTCAGCGCATAGTACAGTTGCATTGATTTTCTTGCTGTTTTGCTTGCAGCAAATGGACTATTTCTGAAATGAATGCACATTATTTTTATCAGTGTTTGTTGTGGTTGCGTTTATCATGCTCTTGTAGTCTAGTTTATGCTGGATTTTGATATGTCCCAATGAAGGTATATTTTTGAGTCCTGTTTTAGAATTGAAAGATTGAAAGAATTCAAGCCTGTGCTTAATTGGAAATTATCCACATTACCTATCATGTTAAGACACTTGCATCAAACCATCCAGCCTTTTATATCTGCCTGATGTTAACAGTGAAATACTTCAGTGAGATACTTTTTGTACCTTGTTGCTGAAAATATTTTTGCATTTCAGGACATCAAGTTACAATAAAGTTGTTACTTATAAAGAAATATGTGCACATTGATGTCTTTGGGATATTGACTTTGCTGTAGTTCAGACTCCCTTGAGAGAGATAAAATGGGCACAACTTTATAGAGGTTGTAATCATCATGTTTCAAGTTAGAGAAACCTTTTCAAAAGATGCAATATTTTACTTTCCTGTTTGTGCTGTGGTTGTTTTTTTTTTAATTTCAGGAAAAAAAATCTCAACCTATTAATGACAATTTCTTCACAGTTGACTTCCAGTTAGTGGAATTTCTTTCTCAAGGAATTAGGTCACCATTGCTGTCCCAAATATGCTTTTTCACGAGGCAACTGGACTGAGAATCTCCATAGACAAGTCACCATTGCTGTTTTTTTAATTTATGGTGAAATTTTCAGCATAAAGATAATCTAAAGCGAGTTGGCACAGCATCTTATGAACCAGCCTCTGATTTCATCACATGATTTGCTATAGGTTGCAGAAAATAAAAGGTTGACAAAATTTCACTCAGGTGTTAGGAAAAGGTTTTATTTCCATGCTTCCTTCTGTGCCTGCAGGAAGAGACTCTTTTATTATAAAGAGCAGCAGCTGCTCCCTCCTCAGAAAGGAAGGTTCAGTTGTGTATGTGAGTGTGTGTATACATGTACATAAACATATATATCTACCACCACCTTATTTTTATAAATATCTCAATGCAGCCAACATACCTAATACTCCCTCCTTCTATTTCCCCCACAACAACAATCCTGTGAGGTGGATCAGGCTGAGAGAAGTGACTGGCCCAAAGTCAACCAGTTGGTTTTCATATTTGGGGGGGGGGGACTAGAACTTGCCACCTGTCAGTTTCTAGCCTGGTGCTTTAACCACCAAGCCAAACTGGTTCTAAATAGTGTTAGTTTGGCAAAATTCTGTGTATTAGCCAGCATGACTGGCTGAAGAATTCTGAGAGTTAAAGTCCACAAGTGTTAAAAGTTGCTAAGGTTGGAGAACCCTGGTTTAAACAAAGACTAGAACTTGACTGGATTTTCACTGTCTTCTTGGCTTGGGCCTGTCTTCTGTGAATGGTAGATGGCCTTCCATTTCTTGAAGGGTGATTATGGGTCTAAGGCATTATTTGTTCATGCAAAATTCCTGGGTAGCATGCTTTAAAGCTGGATCTGTGGCATTTTTCAAGCATGTTAAGGGCATTCTGAAAATATGGGCAGCCATGTTGAGCTTTCTGAATAGAATTATGCAAAGTCTCGAAGTGCTTTCAGTTCTAGAATGGCATCCAGGGAAACTTTTTAGGATAGTTTTATTTTTGGTACTTAGAATAACCTCTTTAACTACTGAAAACAAAAAGAAGACCCTCCCAAGTTTTGAAAGCAATTATTTCAAGAGGATTTAAACTATAGTTAAGGGGAAGAAAGAGAGAAACTATTTTCCAGTGCTAATAACAGACTCCTACTTTTGACAAGCTGACAGAATTAGAGAATTGAAACTTGATGAATCTTATTTTCTTTTTCCTGTCATGTAGTTCAATTTTCCCAAATTATTTCTCTAATTAGGTCTAGTGTTTTTGTGAAGGAAGGCCTAATGATAATTAATACATTCTTTTAATTTGCATATTCAAGCTCTGGCGAATCTAAAATATGCAGATTTGTTGTCAGGGCAAGTCAAACTTCCTTGGTGGGATAAATGGTTGAAATGCACATTTCCCAGATAATGTTCATTATTGATGAGTCCACAGGATTTTCAAACGCAACCTTTTCCCTCAGGTAAATCTGTTCTCTTGATGAACAGCTTATTTGGGATTGAACCTATTGAACCTCTTTAATAGCTTATTATAAGGGACTCACCCACTAAGTGAGTTTATTTCTTTAAGGCAGTAAATGGGAGCTTGTACCTATAAATTATCTCCACCTCAGAGAACTTTATCCATGGGTTTGTTATCATGGGTTTGGAGTGAAATTTAGTGGAAGGGCTATTCTATTTTTCCAGTTTTTCCTCCCACTATAAGCTCTTCCTCCCCATTAAAAATCACCCATTCTTCATGTATCTTTTGAAGCCAAAAAACTCAGAGCTTCACTATTGGTCCCACTTCTCTCAAACCCATGTTTTTGTTCTGAGGTAAAATTAACTCTCACTCAAGTTGAGTTTTATTCCTGGTGACTTTGTGTACTATAATATGTCATTCTTTTGGCCACATTATAGAAGGGATGTGCCATTGCTCTCTTCTAGGATTTTTCTTGTTTCCTCCCAGCCTACCCTATAGCTATAGGCTCTCCTTGTGGTCTTCTATCCAAGAAACAACCAGATCCAAGCCTACTTGGTGTTTTGTTTTTTTCTGACATCAGCCGAGTGAGTGGGCCATGTAAATATCAATAATTACTTCAATTTTTCATTTTATGAACCATAATCCTAAAACATGTAACTCCCACTCTCTGTGAGCCCTCCAAAATCTCCCAACTGCACTGCTAAATTTTTAGAGTGCCCTTTTTCCATTTTGGTAATAGAAAGTCCAGGATAATATAATAAGCAGAATAAAAGAGAAAAGAAGATAACATAATACAAAGGCCTGTAAATAGAACAACTGTGGCAAAAGAAAGCAAAGATAGTGCCAATAGTAATAGGTGCCTTTGGTGCAATCCCAAAACATCTGGAGCACCACTTGAACACTATCAACACTGACAAAGTCACCGTCAGTCAATTGCAAAAGATGCCTTTATTCAGAACAGCTTACATCCTGTGACGATATTTATAACCCCATCCAACATCCACATCTGCCTATCTCAGGACCTTGGGAAGAATTTGATAGGTGGACAAACATGCCAAATCCAGTCTGAACATCTGGCTGACTGTGTGATGAATGTTCTAAGTATGGTTGTAGAATCTTGAGCCACAGGTAACTGATCGAACTGAAACCACTTTACAGATCTTTCTGTTCCAACCAAGGAATAAACAGAACTTCTCATGCTAGAAGCTGGATTGAACATCAGGGAGGCTGATCCTTCTGGATAGTTTTAAGGTTAACTCACAGAGTATTTGTCAAGCATGCTCCTTTGTATAAGTGTAGACCCTGTTTGGTATTAAAAAGCTATTGTCACCTTTTGTTTGTCATTGGAAAGACAAAACATCCGGTCTGGGGACTGGGCAAAAAAAGCAGTCATTTCCATCAGCTGAATCATACCAACAATAGGAATGCTATCAGCTCTGCATGGACAGACTTTGCCACTGCTGTACAAAGAGAGCAATTATGAGAGCCGCTGTGTGTAATTTTGCTAATGCTACCTGACTTCATGCTTCCAAACAGCAATAATCAAATTTATTTGTGATGTGTGTTGCAGAGAATGCAAATGGAACACTCCACTGAGCACTTGTGAATGGTAAATAGAGCATGAAATTATTTTCTCACAATAGTTCTACTGTACAATATGTACACTCCTCCCACCCCACCCAATTTTGCTTCCTATTTAAACCAGCCTTCTGCTGTGGGAAGACTGGAAATTAGTGAGACAAGGACAGTTAATGGAAAAAAGATCAAGTGGAAAGTCCTTTTGGACAAATGGGTTCACTATAGATTGAAAGTAGGGCTAGTGAAATCCTGGTGAAAACAGCTGGGCAAGATATGTATTCCAATGGAACATAAAGGCTCTGAACAGTAATCTGTGGCTGCAAATACAGGTTCCTCAAAATAGAGGTGTCAGGATATTGGGAAGAGACATATAGCTGCATATGTAAACAGTTTTGCATGTCGGAACTGATCTGTGCTAATATATATAAAAAAAGCTGCAGACTATATTGTCAGGTTGGCAAGAACTGGAATCTGTGATGCCTTTTTCTGCATTGCCAGATGATAGAAAAGGGGAACGGTGTTAATTTGCATGGACTATTTTTTAAAACTATTTACTTAACATCCCACCATAATTATTTTTACAAATAAGGCAGATATCAAGCGCAGAAAATCAGGGGTTATGGTGGTTCAAATGACTATAGGTTTATTGCATGCTAACACTGAATCTGAACTATTAATGGTCAAAGCGAGTTGGCAGTAGATAAGAATCAATGGAATTCAAGGTGGGCTGGACTTAGATCTCTTGTGAGCACAAAGGAACTCGAGACTGATGACACATTTGACACTTCCCTCAGGCTCAGCCTGGTCATCTCTTATAGCAGCAAACATGCCTAATACTGTTTCCTCCTATTTTCCCCACAACAACAATCTTGTGAGATGAGTTGGGCTAAGAGAGAGAGGGATTGGTCCAGTTACCCAACTGACTTTCATGCTTAAGGTACAACTAGAACTCACCTTCTTCTGGTTTCTAACCTGGTGCCTTACCCACTAAATCAAAATGGTTAATTTATACTAAACATATCCAAATCGCAAGCACTGAACAGAAATAATATATATGTTACATGCAAGATGCTAATGTTTGAAGTTCCCTGCTCTCCCCTGTTTAAGATCTTTCTTTTTAAAGAGACTGACTCCCTACTCAAAGCAGCAACCCACACTAAAAAAAACCTTGCTTAAATACTATATATCCAAATGAAGGGAAAGTGACCATATCTTTGAATTATCTACCCAGCTGAAAAACAGCCAATGCTTAATCAAATACAATATAGGTAATTATAACATTAGTAATGAAGAAGAAAAAATACAGTCATAACACAGGTAGTCCTCGACTTACAAAGGAAGTTCCTTTGACCTCATGTCAATCAATCAATTTTCTATTATGGTCAAAGACCATAATTAAAAATGAAAACCAGAATTAAAACATTGAAATAAAGTAAAGCAGAACACAACAAGGCATAATAGTATATTACAGTTAGTGATGAGATCCTTGATGGTCAGCCAAAGTCTGCCTAATTTTACAGATAGCAATGCAGAATTTAGCTACATTCAAAGAAGCTGTATCATAGTGATCCAAACTAATAGCTGTAATAAAAGAGAGCAGAATTTTCCCAGATATTTTACCTGATAAAAAGTTATAAAGTGAGTCAGTGGATCCTTATAGAGAGTGTTAGAAACTGTTATATAATATAGGTATTTTCCCAATTTATGAAGTGGGGCTTGGATGCTCAAAAAATGTTCTTGGGTTGAGCAGACAGGTCCTGTTGGACTTCCTGATCTTTAATATGTTGTTTATACGCACTGAGTGTACGTTCATAGTCTATTGGTAGGAACTGCTCCTTGGAGAAGCTAAGATGTTGATGTTTTTGTGAAACAGTCCTAATCCAGGTTGGGTTATAACTATTTTCCATAAGGAAAGAGCAGCCTCCTCCTTAGTGCTGCATTTGGAATACAGGGGGCTACCTGAAACATACCTCCTTAGAAATTTGGATTGAATCCTTTTAAGTGGGGTAAGGAGGAATAAGGTCCTATCAAACATTATCAACATTGTTTTGACTTTTACATCTTCTAAGGTACCAACTATCCCACCCAATTTTATGTCATATGTAGCTCCAATCATTTTTTAGATTTATAGTCTCTTTCTTCCCATATGGCACTTAGCCACTTTGGAAGCAGAAAACATGAAGTTTAATCACTTCAGTAGCACTGAGGGACCTAAATAATCCTTGAATTTTTCTTCCCTGACTGCTCTTAAGCCTTGGGGCTGTAGGATGGAAAGGCAGCATATTCTGGCTCCTGTCAGAAGGCAAGATCAGAGAAAACCAACATCACAGCAAGGAGAAATTCCAGTCCTCATCCCTTAGTCAAAGAATAAGCAACTATATGAAGTTTCTTGCTAGGAAGGACACTGAACTTCAAATGACAGCTCTGTGAAAGTACAGCTACAGATAAGTAGTTGCATTTAAAGGTAGGTTTTCCAGTTCTGATCACCATTAGAATTATGTTCCTTACAGAGCTGGTCCCAGAAATGATTTGCTTTCATGATTCCCACCCACCCCCCTCTCTCTTTAAGATTGTGAAGCTGCAGACAAAAGCTGCCTTGTTTTTTAGATTCCAGACAATGATTAGAAAAGGTTAGGAACCTTACCAATAGTAAATAAAAAGAAAATTGTAGGGATCTATATACAGTATTCTCTTCATGAGTGCTTTTGTTTCTTTTTAAGAGCTGATTTTTAGAGCTCAGAATCAGATGAAACATACCATGTTACCCAAAAATAGACCCTGAATAGGACCCCTCCAGAGACACTTTTTAAAAGAAGAACAGACAGATAAAACCTCTCTGATTCTTTTTTTATATTCTCAGAGATTCTGAAGTGCCATTCCCACTTTAATGAGAAAGACCTGTTGTCTTCCTGTTTAGGCATAGGAGTACAAGGTGTCCTCGAGTTATGACCACAGTTGAGCCCAAAATTTTTGTTGCTTAGCCAGACAGTTGTTAAGTGAACTTTGTCCCATGTTACAACTTTTCTTGCCACAGTTGTTAAGTAAATAATTGCAGTTGTTCAACTAGTAAAATGTTTGTTAAATGAATCTGGCTTCCCCATTGACTTTGCTTGTCAGAAGGTCCCAAAATGTGATCACATAACCCTGGGACATTGCAACAGTCATAAATATGACACAGTTGCGAAGCATCTGAATTTTGATCAGGTGACCATGAGGATGCTGCAAATGATCATAAGTGTATAAAATGATCATCAGTTACTTTTCTCATTAAACTTTGAATGTTCACTAAATGAAAGGTTGTAAGTCGAGGATTACCTGCAGTATGATGCCAGCCTACATATTTGTTTAACTTATTTCATGTGACTCCACAAATTTAGTGTAACATATACTAGAAGCCACTTCAAAAGCAATTTGCCATGCAGAAAAGGGGCTGAGGGGATAGAGAAGTTTAAAAAAAAAATCTACTCAGTTACTCATCACTGCTACTCCTTTCTTCAGCAAGGTAGTTTAAATCCGCCTTCTCCATCTACATATCCTCCAGGCAGTTGCATTACATTGAGGATAATGTAAATAGTGTCAAGTTTTATTCTTGACTAATGGTTATTGGATAGATCCTCCTCATCCACCAAATTGTTCCCATTATGGTACAGAATAGAGGAGGAATCACCTGATGTCCCAGTATCCCTCCCTATTCTGATGTTATTCTGAACATAAAAGGTTTAAGATTGGAATAAACTATCTCTGGGGCTATCCATACTCATTATTCACAGTCTTGTTTCCATGGATTTGAAAGTTCCCTGTCTTTTGACATATTGCCAGAGATATATAATTAGGGTAAATTCTTACCTGGTGTTCATGTCTCTCTCTGCCTGCTTTTCTGTCTTTTGTCTCATTTTTTACCAGCTGCTTTTGTTGTTTGCAGAATTTTAATAAATAAACATCAAACTACATTTTTTTGCTAGATGACTGGTGTATTCTTACTTTGGTATGGATGTAGGAACTGATTGGGGGTGTGCTGGTTGCAAGCTAACCTGGAAATTACCCATAGTAATTGGGTAATGGAAACATCTTGCAAATATATCTGGTGAGTGTCAGATGAAAAAATATTATTTCAGGGTTATATGTGAATTTAGCCAGTTGTGGCTTATCTAACAAGCCATGACTCAGTATGATATGCATATCCACTCTATAGAAGCAATATTCAAATCCAACGTTCCCTATTTCCAACATTTTAGTTCAAACAATTATCTCAAGATTTGAGATTATTATGTGTTACAAAATCTATAAGTTATTATGTAAAGGTTTTATTGCAATAGGATTATGAAACTTCATATTATAATTGAATTACATTTCTATTGAATTACAGTCATCTCCTTTTTTTCCAAAGTCTGGCTGCAAGAATACAGCAGTGACATAAGTAGATACTGTAAAGAAGAGGCAGTTCAAACATCCATATTAATTTAGCCCAGGGGTCTTCAAACTCGGCCCTTTTATGACTTGTGAACTTCAACTCCCAGAATTCCTCAGCCAGGCATGCTGGCTGAGAAATTCTGGGAGCTGAAGTCCATGAGTCATAAAAGGGCCGAGTTTGAAGACCCCTGATTTAGCCAAATTCATATGCTGATGATATTGAAGTCACAAACTGGTAGATGACTTGACCCAGAGGTTCTACATAGATGTTCAATAAGAACGGAGTGATCATTGAACTCTTGACAATCCACAAAGCAGGGTGCCTAGCGAATAACCTCTTCCCCACAACCAATGCCAACTGGAACTGGCCCTGAAGAGAACCGGGTAAGAAGGTACTCCCATTTCCTAACACCCAGAGCTAGTCCAGAAAAATAGCATGATCAATGGTCTTGAAAGCCAGCAATAGATCAAGAAACACAAGGATGGATGGACCACCTCCAGCCCAACTCTGCCACAGTTCATCAATAAGCACATCCAAGGTTGTCTCCACACAAAACACCAACCTGACTGAAACTGGCTGAGATAATCTGCTTCCTTCAGGTTTCTTAACAGCTGCAGTCCAACTGCTTTCTCAACGACCTTCCCTAAAAAGAGACAGAACAATAGATATCCATTGGATCCAAGAAAGTGGTACATCTTCCTTGAGAAAGAGATGTACCACTGCTCCTTTCAAGGCTGGAGGCATCACCCTCTCCCTCAAAGAAGCTGACACCATAGACCTAATCAGAAATCATCTCCTGGTTATTATATTTGTGGCGACAAACTGTACTGAAACGGTCAATACTATCTGGAATTTGGGGTGGTTTGGGAAAGATAAACAGAAATAACTTCCTGCATCTGAAGAATTTTGAAACGTTTACCTTTTAATGGATTTATAAATATTTCACATATATTTCCACCTTTTTCAAGTTTGTGAAGGTAAACTACACAGAACATAGTGTTATCTAAAATGTTCAATAAAATTCTTTGTGGGAGGCCCAAGCTTTTTACCAGAAGAGGCTGATGGTATTCTCTGCAGAGATTTCCTTCCTCTGGATCAGGCATGTCAAACTCCTGACGTCGCGTGATGTATCGGAGCTTTTTCACCATTGCCGGCAATGGGGTGGGTGCGGCTCCGGTGTAATGAAACTGACCCGCGGGCTGGCAGTTTGACACTCCTGCTCTAGATCAGCTACTCCCCAAGACAAAGATGGTCTCCCCTATTATGGCTTCCCAAAGACTGAGTCTTTCAAAAAGCTTTTGCAAGACAATTACAGTGTCGTAGTGTCAGAATGGTTGATTTTATGTAGCTTATTACTTCCATATCTTGAATACCACCTAGAATACTTGGAAAGTAAGATAGTTAACAAATCAAATCAATCCAATAAATAAAGTGCATATTATCATCCAGAGCTAATGTTCTTCCCTTCCACTGTGTGATCCTTCTTTTTCTTTCATAAAATGTTCTTACTCTGACTCTAATCTCCAAGTTGGCCCAGTATATGTGACTTCTATTGATTGCTATCTCTGTCAGTGTATTTATATCCTAATTTGCTGAGCCATCCAAAAATGGTATAAATTATCCGTTGTTTCAATAGCTAATCAAGGAAATAATTATGAAAATATGCATGTGTTTCAAGAATATTCATTGGACAAAGGATATCCCATCCCTAAGAAGAAATTAGTGCATTCCTCCCCCCAACATCCTGTAAATTATGCTGTCACATTCTGGACTCAATTAAAATGTCAGTCATATTTTCCATAGTTCAGCCTGTGTTCTGTGCCTCCGGGAAGGTTTCTCTGTGTCTAGTTTTGATTTGGCCACACTAATAAAAGAACTGTATGGAATGAGATATGTGCCGAGCAGGACGGCAGGATGTCAAATTTGTACCAAAATAATGAGTTAGCACCAAATGCTAATTAAATATTGATGAAAGTCATACTTTCAATTATCTTCATTACGGACTGATATTTTATGTAGACAGTAAGGCTTGGAGTAGGAACACATATTGTAATTAGTTATGCAATATAAAAAATACAAGTTATTTTTCTTCTGGGAGGAAACTATGCCTGAGCTGAAAGAAATTATTCAGCAGTGACAAAAAGGCAGATACAGTATTCCTTGTGGTGATTCAGTTTCATTTAATGTTTGTAGAGTTAATGTGTGTATTTAGGTAACGATTTTTCTGATAACTACTGTGAGAAAGGCAGATTCAGTTGATAAAAAGGATACAATGTTAAGCAAATGAGAGAAAGGGTCTGGGTATTGAGAGAAGTTATCCAAGAGTTTTGCATTTGTACATATATCAGGCATGTCCAAAGTCCGGCCCGCGGGCCATTTGCGGCCCGCGGCCTGGTTTAATCCGGCCCTCGAACAGCCCTCCCTGCTCTATGTAAATGCGGCCCTCCCATGGCCCTCCGGCAAGTCCCACGAGAGAGAGAGACACACACAGAGACAGAGGCACTTGCACTTGCACTTCTGTCTGTCTCTCTCTCTCTCTCTCTCTCATGGGACTTGCCCCCTTGCAGGGCTCCTCATTGGCCCTGCACCCGCGTGCCCCGCCCCCTGGGAGAAGGGCTGACAGGAAGTCCCTTTCCCGAGCTGGCCCCGTCCCAGGCGCACGTGGCTGGGGAGCCATGCGGGGAAGCCCCAAGATCCCCGCCCGGCTCGTTCCCGCCGCCGCCCAGCTCATTGCCGCCGCGGCCGCGGCCGCCACCACAGCCGCCCAGCGTGTTCCTGCCACCGCCGCAGCGTCGCAGGGAACGGAAGGTAAGGGGGGAGGGCTGCATGTTCCTGCCACCGCCGCAGCCGCCCGGCTCGTTCCCGCCGCCGCCGCAGCCACCCAGCTCGTTCCCGGCATCGCCCCGGCCTATGATGCTCCAGGTACGGCCCTCCCCCCTTCCCTTCCATTCCCTGCGGTGCTGCGTGTCGAGGCCGGGACGGAATACCCCGGGCCGCCGCAGCCAAGCGTGAAGGGGAGCACTGCCGCGAAGTGGCTGCGGGGCAGGTTGTGCGCCCCCCGGCTTACTTGTTGCAGTCTCGGCTGGGGCATCGCTTCCTGGGCCGCTCCCTGGGCAGCCGAACCAGCCACATGTCTCCCCGTGCTGGNGCGGCGGCCAGCGGGAGCATCGCTCCCCGGGAAGCCGAACCGGCCACATGTCTCCCCAGCCCGGGCCGGACGGCAGTCAGGCATGAAGTTCGCCTGGCTGCCGCAGGGCTCTCCGCCGCCCAGCCCCATCTCGGCCCCATCGGTGGCACCTTCCTCGGGCACTTTCAGGGAGCCGCCGCTGCTGCCCTTGTTGCTGCAGAAGGAGACCTTGGGTTGCGAGGGCGGTGGGGCTGGCGGCGATCGGGACCCCCCCTCGTCAGCACTCCCCGTTGCCAGTGCGGCCGCCCATGGTGCATCCGGCCTTGCCGCCCTCCTCTTAAGACGGCGAAGTGGCTGAGGATGCGGCGGGGGTGGCAGCCAGGCCAGGGGCGATGACGGGGACCCCGACGATGCTGCAGTGGCTGCCGCCAGAGCCTGCCTGCTCCCCCTCCCTGCCCCTCCCTGCTTGTTCGGCTGAAGAAGCGATGGGGGGGCAGCCGGGAGCTTCTACCTTCTGTCCTGCTCTCCCCGCCCGTTCGGCGCCATCTGCCTTTCATTCTCTCTCTCTCTCTCTCTCTCCTAACCTGGAGGGAGAGGGAGAGAGAGATAGAGGAAAGAAAGAGAAGAGAAAGAGAGGAGAGAGGGAAAGAGAAAAAGTGGAAAGAGAAAGAGGGGAAAGAGAGAGAAAGTTAGAGGAAAGATAGGAAGAGAAGAGAAAGAGGAAAAAAAGAAAAAGAGAAAAGAGAGAAAAAGAGAAAGAGGAAAGAGAGAAAGAGAAGAGAAATAGAGGAAAGAGGAAAGAGAAAGAGAGGAAAGAGGGAAAGAGAAAGAAGAAAGAAAGAGAGAAAGAAAGGAAAGAGGGAAAGAGGAAAGAAAGAAAGAGAAAGAAGAAAAGAGGAGAAAGAGAGGAAAGAGAGAAAGCTAACTGAAAGAGAAAGAGGAGAGGAAAGAAAGGAAAGAGAGGAAAGGAAGAGAAAGAAAGAGAGGAAAGAGAAAGAGAAGAGGAAAGAGAGAGGGAAAGAGAAAGAGAGAAAGAGAGGAAAGAGAGGAAAGAAAGAAAAAGAGGAAAGAGAAAGGGAGAGGAAAGGGAGAGAAAAGAAAGAGAAAGAAAGCAAGAGGGAGAGGAAAGAGAAAAAGAGAAAAGAGAAAAAAGATTGAGAAAGAGAAAGAGAAAGGAAAGAGAAGAAAGGGAGAGGAAAGAAAGAAGAGAAAGAGAGGAAAGAGAGAGAAAGGAAAGAGAAAGAAAAGAGAGGAAAGAGGAAAAGAGGAAAGAGGGAGAGAAAGGAGAGGAAAGAAAGGAAAGAGAGAAAGAAAGCGAGGGGGAAAGAGAAAAAGAGGAAAGAAAAAAGATTGAGAAAAGAGAGAGGAAAGAAAGAGGAAAGAAGAGAAAGAGGAAAGAGAAATAAAGGAAAGAGAAAGGAAAGAGAAAGGAAGGAAAGAGGAAAGAGAAGAAAAGAGGAAAGAAAGGAGAAAGAGAGGAAAGAGAAAGTTAGAAGAAAGAAAGAGAGGAAGAGGAAAGATAAAGAGAGAGAGGAAAGAGAAAGAGGGGGAGAGGAAAGAGAAAGAGAGAGGGGGAGAGGAAAGGGAAAGGAAAGAGAGAGAGAGAGAAAGAGGAAAGAGAGGGAGAGGAAAGAGGCATAAAATAATTCATTTACATTTAATTGTAATGGTTCAAAGAATGTTCGGAAAAATGTTCGGCCCTCCAGCACGTTCACTTCATCCAATCTGGCCCTCTTTGAAAAAAGTTTGGACACCCCTGACATATATGAATCAAAGTCTATGATGCATAATTGACCCAGATCCAAGAAACCTCAAATGCTGATTGTTCCAGGTTTGAGTGAGCAAACAACTTTATTAGAATGCAGCACATGGCAACGTAGAAATGAAGATAGTTATCTGAGCTTTTTGTTAGTTTGCCTTTGCCTTTGTATGACATATGAACCTAACCACTGTGCTTTGCAAACCAAGATATATGATTTGGTACTTGCGTGTTAGAGGAGTCTTGGTGGTGCAGTGGTTAGAATACAGTATTGCAGGCAAACTCTGCTCACAGCCTGGAGTTCAATCCTGACAGGGCTCCAGGTTGACCCAGTCTTCCATCCTTCCGAGTTCAGTAAAATGAGAAACCAGATTTTGGAGGGCAATATGCTGACACTAAACTGCTTGAGAGTGCTCTAAAGCAGTATGGGCAGTATATAAGCCTAAAATGCTATTGCTATTAAAGTGGTGTACATTGGTACCTGGGTGTAAACTCATATTTCCTTGGCACCCATCAGCTTTCCCACTTGCTTTTATTTAATTTTAAATGTCTTAAATTAAAAATGGAATTTGCACAACAAGATGAAATATGAAAGCCAACTGGGGTAATTTTGAGCCAGTCAGTCTCTCTCAGCCCACCCACCTCACTGGTTTGCTGCCATGGAAAATATAGGGGGCAGGGGCATTATGTATGCCATTCTGAATTATAAAGACAAAAGCAGGATATAAATCTAATAAATTGTACATTGTAAGGTCACTACACAAGCCCTGACCGTTCTATTTTTGTTACAACTCTCACTAAAATACATAAAGGGCACTAATGGTATCACAATATCACAACATATATTTGGTCACTAGTCCTCCCTGCTCCAACCCCCATGGACACCTAGAAGCATGGTCCAAAGCAAAGTATTGTAAGAGTTGGTAGGAGCTTCAGTACTAATTTCTTCTACATGAAAATAGCTCTATCTAATATGTGGGGTTTGGGGACTGGCTATGCTCATGCTGTCATTTTGTAAGAATACCTATAACATGCTCCCCAAATAGAATAGAACAGAACAGAACAGAACAGAATAGAATAACAGAGTTGGAAGGGACCTTGGAGGTCTTCTAGTCCAACCCCTTGCTCAGGCAGGACACCCTATACCATTTCAGACAAATGGCTGTCCAATCTCTTCTTAAAAACCTCCAGTGTTGGCACATTCACAACTTCTGGAGGCAGGTTGTTCCACTGATTAATTGTTCTAACTGTCAGGAAATTTCTCCTTAATTCTAGGTTGGTTTTCTCCTTGATTAGTTTCCATCCTTTCCTTCTTGTTCTGCTTTCAGGTGCTTTGGAGAACAGCTTGACTCCCTCTTCTTTGTGGCAACCCCTGAGATATTGGAACACTGCTATCATGTCATCCCTAGTCCTTCTCTTCATTAAACTAGACATACCCAATTGTAGCAACCGTTCCTTATATGTTTTAGCCTCCAGTCCCCAGATTATCTTTGTTGCTCTTCTTTGCACTCTTTCTAGAGTCTCAACATCCTTTTTACATCGTGGTGACCAAAACTGGATGCAGTATTCCAAGTGTGGCCTTACCAAGGCATTATAAAGTGGTATTAACACTTCATGTGAATCTTGATTCTATCCCTCTGTTAATGCAGCCTAACACTGTGTTGGCTTTTTTGGCAGCTGCAGCACACTGCTGGCTCATATTTAAGTGATTGTCCACTAGGACTCCAAAATCCTTCTCACAGTTACTACTATTGAGCAAAGTACCATCTATACTATACCTGTGCATTTGGGTTTTTTTGCCTAAATGTAGAACCTTACTTTTTTCACCATTGAATTTCATTTTGTTAGTGCCCAATGTTCAAGTCTGTCAAGATCCTCCTGTATCCTAAGCCTGTCTTCTGGAGTGTTGGCTATTCCTGCCACCTTGGTGTCGTCTGCAAATTTGATGAGTTGCCCATCTATCCCCTCATCCAAATCATTGATAAAGATGTTGAAGAGTACTGGGCCTATAACAGCCTTGGGGTACCCCACTGCGTACTTCCCTCCATGGAGATGCAGTTCCATTGAGGACTACACGTTGAGTGCAGTTGGTCAGCCAGTACAAATCCATCTGCCAAAACCAGTTGGGACTCCAAGTTTAGCATTATATGTGAATCACATTCTTTTGGGTTGTCCTATAAACTATGTGTCAATGTAGTCTTACTAGTCTTTTACAATAAAAGGCAGAATAGATTTATTAACACTTGTAAAAAGATAGGTTTAAAAAATGAATTGTGCAATTGAGTCTCAAAGCAAAGTCCTGAACTGATAGAGCTTGTCTCCTTGTCATCTCTTCTGGAAGGAGAGACCTCAAAAACTCATATCAAGATATAATGGTCCTAAATATCAAGGGATATTAGCTAAAGGCTATATAAATACCAAGTGAAAATAAATTTGATGGACAGCTTCTATAAGGACAATTTTAGTTTTGGGACTATGCCTCCCTAAATAAAATAAAACTTATTAAACAAAACTGAAATCTTAGCCACAGCGTGGGGAATTAAATACCAAATACTACTAAGAGCCATTTAATTAAACCACTTTTTTTTAATAATGCAGAGGAGGAGGGATATTATGTAATTAAAGACAGTACATTCGGACATGATAACTGAAAATCTAAATCATGCAATGTATAATGGATTGTGGGCAGGGAACAAAAGGAACAAAGAAAAATAAAATTTTGGATTATTTCTGAGAACAGGAAATGTGAACAAAATGATATTTTTCAATTAATCCTTAGGTGTACAGCTGATGTAACCTCTATAATATAAAATTAAACATAACATGTTTCTGCAAATAGTATAATTGCTATTTATGTGAAGTTGTGCAGAATTGAAAAAAGGTTGAATAGTTCTCCAAGGCATCAATTCAAAACATATTTCCAAATCAACTTTGAAATACAGGAAAGAAAAATAATGGCTTTAGAATGGAATTCACAATCCTCAGACTTGTGTATTATTGAAAATCTTCAGGGAGATTTCAAACATGCATGGATGCAAAGAAATCTGAAAATATTTTTGAACAAGAAAAGTTCTGCAAGGGACAGTGGTAAAAATTTCCAAAGCAACAAAATGTTTTGGCCAAAGTAAATACTTTGTAGTATCTCCTGAAAGTATTCCAAACTTTAGCATCTATCAATCCATTCTTTTCTATTTTGAATCTGCCAGCAATTGCACAAAAATAGTAAATGTGCATTAATAATTGCAGAAATCTGTGTAACTTTGTATCGTATACAGATGTCAGCTTCTGTTCATTCAGGATTAACTGAAACATATAATCTGTATCATACAATAATGGCTAAGGATACATCTAAGCAAAAAGAAATATAAAATCACTCTAGTCTTTCCTAATTTGGGGGTCTTGAGTTTTTTTAAAACTACTCCTATCATTTTTTTTTGCAATGAAAACATGAACTTTGGTGTGCTAAGTGATCATTTGCCATAGACTGAAATCCTGCTACCCATTTTTGGGGTGCTTCAATAGGATACTCAAAAGTCAGATATGGAGGGAAATTATTATTCTCCCAACTTGTATGAAAGGTTAAAAAATGAAGGATTTCAGCAGTTAAAGACACTGAACTTGTCAGCTGGAAAACTTGACAGCCCGGGTTCGTGAGCTCAGCGCTGTGCAACGGGGTGTGTGTGTGTGTGTGTGTGTGTGTGTGAGCTACCCTTACTCGCCCCAGCTCCTGCTCACCTAGCAGTTCAAAAGCGTGCAAATGCAAGTAGATAAATAGATACCACTTTGGTGGGAAGGTAACAGAGTTTGGTATATAGTCATGCTGGTCACATGATCACGGAAACAGCTTTGGACAAGGCTGCTTCCTTTGGCTAAGAAATGAAGACAAGCACCTTCCCCTAGAGCAGGGGTAGGCAACCTTGGCTCTTTTATGACTCGTGGACTTCAAGTCCCAGAATTCCTGAGCCAGCCATGCTGAGGGGAAAGGGAGAGGTTTCCAAGCTGAGCCATGCTGGCTCAGGAATTCTGGGAGTTGAAGTCCACGAGTCATAAAAGAGCCACGGTTGCCTACCCTTGCCCTAGAGTCAAACACAACCCAACAAGGGAAAACCTTTACCTTTATATTCATAAATCCTATATATGTCAGCTCTCCAAGAAACAGATTTCACAAGGACTACTAGAACCCTACTATTGTAATAGCAATATTGCTTGCTGCAGTTTCCTTCTGTGCTCCCTTATGTAGAATCAGGACAGGATTATTTTAATTTCTTTTTTAATTTTCTTATGCTTGCTTCTTTTCCATGGTCGCAATTTTATTTATAGTCACTTTTATCGGTTAAGAGCTCTTGCATTCCTTCACCAGCTTCAATTCTGCCTCCTCCTATGATAAGTTACTAGGATACAGAATATCAATTGCCCTCTTTGCACAGATGTTTCTTACCAGATATGTAAGATGCTTTAATTATTCATTACTCTGCACAGCTAGAAATGTATTTTGGATTTATATAGGAGTGTTCAATTAACTTCTACACGGAAATGGTTTTTGTGCAGTAATTGGGTAATATAGAGTGCTTTCCTTTCTTAAAACCAACAGATATTCCAAATGGTAAATTCTTTGCCACTTCCAGAGCCAAGTTATAGGTAAGGTTTGACTCAGAAATGGTCATTTAAACACCTTTTAGAGTTACAATCGCCTCAGAAAGGGTACGTTATGGCTTATAAAGCTGTTCCGGCTGTCATAAAATCTCTCTCCCCCTCTCCAGTCATATGGTTACATTTGGGTTTGTATGATGCATGTATGAACCAATCATACATGTGAGCCATTTGCAACTGGTTCCAGCATCCCATGGTCATGTGACTGCGATTTGGCACTTTTGGCTAGTTTCTGGCAAAAAATCTATTCTGGGTAGAATAGATTTGGAGTTGGACCCAAGGTACACTTAAAGACTGTTGTAAAAATGGTTATAAATGGTCACGAGTGCCTTGACTTCACACCTTGACAATCAAAATTGTGGTTCCACTTGTGGTCGTAAGTCGAGAACTATCTACATTCTCTTTTGGGTTATGCGACATTATGCAAAGTGAAGAAAGGAAGCAAGAAATGGTAAGTCAAAGAAATTAAGGACATGAGACAAGAGAAAGAAAATTAAATATGTTGACATTGCTACATTAATTACCAGCAGAATTTTTAAGCCCTAGATGGCTTGGTGCCTGCATACTTAACCAGAATTAATGAGTCTGGTATTCAACCTGTGTCTCCATCACACACGAAGTTAAGGGAATGGCAGGCCGGAGACTAACCTTCTCAGATATGGTCTCATATTGTGAAACAAATTACCCACTGAGATAAAGATATCTCAACCTTATTTTGAGATCCATTGATCTGTCTGGTGGACTTCAACTCCCAGAATTCCTGAGCCAGCATGGCTCAGCTTGAAAACCTCTCTCTTTCCCCTCAGCATGGCTGGCTCAGGAATTCTGGGAGTTGAAGTCCACGAGTCATAAAAGAGCCAAGGTTGCCTACCCCTGGTCTAGACCATTTTAAGTTTTCTTTCATAACATCGGCCTGGCTGATTCAATCCTGCAGGTGCCTTCCATTAAACAATGCCACCTCTCAGGATCCCAGAAGTCTGTCTCTTTATAGCAGTGGCTGCCTCTGGAACAAGGTTCCCTCCCTGAGATCTGGATAGCCCTCACTCTACTGTTGTTTTGTAGAGCTGTGAAGTCCTGCTCTTCACCCCGGCCTTCGCTGAGGGAGAGCAAGACGCCTCAGTTCATGACTCCTGCCATCCTTTTCCTTAATTGTCATTTTAATTTTATATCGTGCTTTCTACTTTGATTGTTGTGAGTCATCCAGTCAATTGAGAATTGGGTGGCATAAAGTTTAATCAATAATTATCATTATTCTGAAATACTCTGGGGAGAGGCAGTGGATATCAGTTTTCTTTGAAATTTTAATTGTACTTTAATTGTACTCTATTTTTATTTGGAAGTTAGATGATTTTAAAAAAATAAGCCTGCACAACTAAGTTTAATTTATACCAATACTACAATATTCACTTACACCTCTCTGTACTTTACTATCCTTGCAAGTCATTACATTTACTTCCATTACCATATACTACTTCATACATTGCCTTTAAAGTACTACGTATGTGAAACGCATCAAAGAAAAATTGACTGTTTTATTAAAAGCATACCCCCCCATTCATCTTCTTCATTAAAGAGTTTCTTCTTCGTATAGGATTGCATTAAGTGTTCCTTGCTAAGTAACTGCCTCATTTATCAACTGTTCATAGTTAGGAGAGTGATGAAAAAAATGTTACAACCAATCATCACGTTTACAACATTTGCAGGTCTCTAAAGCAAAGCTTAAATAAGTTCATAAGCACAGTTGCAGTTTCATTTAGTGATGTTTCACTTAACAACTGAGTTGCTGGTCACAAGTGTGGTCACAAAATGAGGATGTTTGTATTTGTTAAGTTGATAGTAAATTTAATTAAATTTTCTAGCATACATTTTACTTCCATAAATACTTTGTAAGGCATCAGGATAATTTCATACATCAGTTCAGACATACTTTTAATTCTAGTCTAAATTCTGATGTTATAAATCTCCTGTTTTAAAGCAAATATATTTAGGCATCTATATTGAGAAAATGTACTTCAAAAGAAAATCTATTTTAAACAAATGACAGATTTAATCAACTCTCTTTATTTACATAGAAATATGTGTACACACATATTCTGTATTTGTACACATACATTTCTAAGTATATATACATTTATAATTTCCACATACTCTACGATAAACAATCTCATTTTGTATTTAAAGTAGCTACAGAATTGGGTAAAAATACAAGTTCAAAAATAACAGCTTACAACTAAATTACAAAATCACCCAATAATGAACTCATAAATTTTAGCAAGAAATCCTAGCTTATATACAGCCAGATCTAGACCACATGATACAAATGTGAACTAGAATTTTTAGTTAAGTTTTTAGTTTAGTTTCTTATTTGAGAAGAAAAAGCTGGGGGGGGGGGGAATTAATTTGGCAAAACTCTTCAAGACAAAATAGGGAAATGATCAAGTTTTTGACATGTAAATAAAAACAAACACATTTCCAAACTCTTAATTTCTAAGACCATTTCTTTCTTTAAATAAAATGATTTTGAGCATACATGTTCCTGCTGAACAGCATGGATGGAGATAGGAACCAACTAGGTATATAAATGCCTGGGATATGCTGATTGGGAGGTGCTTATAATGCAATCTGGAGTTCCTCCTTGCTGATAATCATGGGAAAATATCAATTTTCCCCAGATAAAATCCTGGACAGGAAGCCTTCTGTGTCAGACATGTAGGTGAGATAGCTGCTAATATTATCAATATTAAATAATATGGAATGGGCTACTTTCTCACTACATGCCAAATTACATTTCCCTACTAAAATGGCTGATTGTAACAAAAGCAAGTCTAAGGGTCTGGTCCTTACATTATCAGAAACCAGCTATTTTCTCTCTTTACTGCTCCTTGATCTTTTGGCAAAGAAATCTCATATTACACACCCTGAGTGCAGACGCCACTGCCATCATAAATTTATTCCAAAAACTGTTTGAATCTTTAATCTTATCCCTCAAATATGATTGTAAATTTATTGAGTATCTTATTATTCAAGCTGCTAGAGTTTGTCACTCATTTTTCAAAAAATAGCATAATAAAGTGAAACTGTTTGCCAGTCTGCCTCTGAATGTGGCTAATAACGTAATCTCCTATCTTCTATGCACAGAAAACCTTTGAATTCCAAATGTAGCTGAGTGATGTTTCATGCAATGTGAAAATTGTTTATCACTTTTCTTGCAACAATGACTTCTATCTCTTTCTATAGGTAGACATGCTAGAATCTGCTGTATAAATACTTGGGTGATGTATCATCACGTGTAACAATCCCCAAATGCACAAAGGTTCCACAGTTTATATGCCTCTTTCGTTTGGTTTGTCTTGGAGATGAGGAGAATGAGGTTCTCAGAAGTACAAGGGTTAGTGAGAGTGACAATTTCCATGTATCTGAGGTCTTCTTTTTCCTCTTCTTTCTCTTCAACTAAGCTCCAGAAAATGTAGAGCAGTTTTGTGAATGGGTAGATGCGAGGGGGAAAAAAGAATCTATTTCTGCCTCTGGGGGAAAAAAATGATGGATATAACTGAATTTTCTCTGAGACAATAGTTCCTTGGCAAAAATTTAACCATTTTAATTGGAGGATTGAGATGACACTATCTTATTGATGAAGCCTACCAGGTCTGAGATAAGTGAATGCCTAGATCACCTGGTTGCAGTCAACTGATTCATATCAAAGGTAAAATGAAAGTATTTACATAAGCGAATCTTATGTAAAAGATTCGTTTTGAAAAGATTCACTGCTTTGAAAAATTAAACAAATGTACAAGGTCTGGAATTTTAGCCAATGAAAGCAAGGTGGTAAAGATCTCATTATAATTTTATATTGGGTTTCTTCTTTAATAGGTTTTCTATAATGGTCCTGGCAAGCGTTTATGATACTAAAAAGCCAAGTCCATTTGTAGAGGGAGATTATTATCCACTGCTTCATTATCTCAATGAAATCAGTGTTATACTTTATTGCACTGAATGAAAACAATCTCCTTTAGAGACCTTGTGATTTTAATTTTAGTATGCTTTCAGAATGGCAAAATTGGTAAGAGACCCCAATTTCTGAATTACATGAATAGATTAAGGACAAACTAGTTTAAATAAGAACACATTTTCCTCAATATTTTTGGATTAAATGGATATTTCAGTAGAATTCTGTTCTATTAAACTATGTGTTTTTTCTACCCACTGATTTTTAAAACAAAATCCCTGTGTTCACTACTTTTTATGACTGAATAAATGGCAGTGTGTGCAAATCTGTATAGTGGGCAACATATCCACAGAACACTTTTATCCAGTTCTTTGCTCCTGTTACGTGTACTTTACCTATAGATATAAACATGGCTTTAGAGGTGTGCAACTGATCTACCCAATTGTTACATAAAGGGCACAGTTCTGTCAGATTACAGCTAGAATGGTTGTAGATATTTAATAAGCAAATAATATTGCTTGTGAATGATTCATTGACGAACCGATTATGCAAATCTCATAGAAATTCTTCTAATTTTAAACTCCTATAGAATTTTTGCCTAAGTTTTAAGCAAAATTCATGGCAGCACATCTGAGAGATTTCTTTCCCTGAATGTTTCTCCCTAACATCATAAAAACAGTTTAGCTAATTTCAGAATCCATGTTGATAACGTCTCTGCATGTTAGAGAGCCTTTGACAAATTTGCTGGCACTGGCAGTTTAATATTCCTAAAATGCTAACAAAGAATGTTTTTTCTAATACTACCAGCTGAATCTGCTGTTGCAGCAAGTCTTAGTAAGAGATCATTTGTGTCTCTTCCTTGCAAAGAATTTGGCTTTTCGCACTTATCTATATACTATTAATATTTGATAAGATCTGACACAATGAGAAATTAAATACAAATACTGTACTGTGAAAAAGTGATATTTTGATTTTCGGATATTGAAATATTTATGATAACAGCAAAACCTTCAGGCTGGTCCACTCATTTGGTAATTCATCATGAAATTACAACTGCATGGCCAAATAGAGACTCTGATCTGAAGTCTTATGACAATGTTACATGGTGCTTGATCATGATGGCTCAATGACATATGCAAGTTGCTATATGATGTTCTAGTCACCAAGTGAAGAACATGCATGGATGAACCAGCCCACAAGTGATAATTTTCCTTTAGGGAGAAGAAAGCTGCTTAGTTAACCTGATTAGGAACAATGCCTTAAGAAATTTAAAACTAGAATTTCAGACAGATTTTTTTTTCTGAATATAACAGTCATTGAAGAAGAGAGAGTACATCATCCAGAGGATAAATATGGTGTCTCACTGTGGTAGTTGTAATCAGGGCAGACCTTCTGCACTAGTTTGTAATCAACACTGTAGAAAGCAATGTAAATACAGATGACCTTAAATGGTTTAGAACATAACCAGGATACATGGCTTTGGGTCTGCTCTTGGTAGCAGATTTTTGAAGGGTCAAAGTTACACAATGCAGTTTTCTTAGCCCTATCAGTTTTCTCATACTCAATTCGGCAGTTGAAAGACTTTGATTCCTTAGTCTCTAGAGTTGATTGAGGGGAAGATTCAAATTCCACCACCTTGGAAGGCGGCACCAGGCTTACAGAAACATTTCCAAGGCCTGTTGAATTGTGCCGGAAATAAACACTAAAGGTTCCATTGCCATGATCAACAATCTTCCCCGTTATCAGAAGATTCAATTTCACAGTTTTGATGTTAGAATGGAAGTCACCCCATCCAAACATTTTTTTAAACTTTCCAGTTTTCACAATTGGTCTGCGTTTAGTTCGTGCAAGAGATTCCTGAACTTCAGTGATATTGGATAACCAATCCCAAAAGTTGTCCATGTTGTCTGAATATGACATCCGCCCATGTTTCATTGTTGGAGAGGGCTTCACAAAAAGGCGTAAAGGATTGATGATCCGAGAATGGACTCCATTAGCAACCAAAGTGTCCACAGCATCTTTATCCTCCCAGTCCAATACGTCTGTGGTCTGGATGACTTGCTTAGCATCACAGAATATCTGTTTCGAAAGAGAAAAGAATTTCAGAAACAGAAATATGGTTTTGATCTAGATATTAATACTGATATCTAATATTGATCTATATCCAACATATAAATATGTAAGAAACCAGACCATTCGAACTACCAATCAACAAGAGAACCAACCAGCTTTTCAGAATTTAAATATAGCTCCAAACGAACAACCAATCACATGACCAACTGACCAACCGGCACACAAGACATTTATAAGCTAAGGAGAATAGGCCAAGAAGATCCTACTGATGGTGTTACCTAGTCTGGTAAAGAAACATTCAGAAACCAAATTGAAAGAAGCTTGGAGAACAAACCACTTGCCGAAATCTAAAACCCGAGCCCCGAGTATTTTCTATTATATGGTATTTTTTATCACTGCTTTCTTTACAGAAAAAAATACAGAGACGTTTACAACATTGCTGAGCTATTATACAATGCTCGGATTAACTGAGCTTGGATTCTACTCAAATGTTATTCCTCTCTTTATAACTGTCAGAGCTGTGAATCTTCAACAACTCACTTGATAATGAATCAAATTATTTATGTTTCCTCCTCAAACTTTCATTAAGAACTATTTCACCTTCTCTTCATATAATCTTATGATGTAAACATGTGAGACTATTCGTTTTCTTTTTGTATCTATGTATTTTAGATTACAAGCCATTACTATAAAACAAAAACCCCTTGAATTGTTTTACAGGAGGACTATATATACACATGGTAAATAAAATAAATATCTAAATTGGAAGTACTTCACGAATAAGTGATAGCAATCGTGAATTACTCATTCATGAATATTTTAAGAATCATAACGTTAAACAGCAGTTTTACATGCAAAGTGCATCACAAATTTTTGATAACATTCTTCTTGTACTAGTATTATAAAAAGCTTCTTTCTCTTTTCAAAAAATATTTTGTAAATTTATTTATTTATTTAAGAAAATTTCTATGGCCGCCCAATTCACTCTCAGTGATTCCGGATGGCTTACAAAGATAAAAACCTAATATAAAAATAATAAATGCAATAATCCCCCCCGCAGTGACAACAATCAGTCTATCCATAAGCCGCTTGATGGGTTCCATCCCACTCTGTGTTCCCCAGGCCCATTGGCAAAACCAGGTATTCAGGGCCTTGCAAAACAGTGTCAAAGCAAGCGGTGTCATGGCCACCTCAGAGGCCAGTTCGGAGGAGGAGGAGGAAGAGTTGGAGCTGGGACCATCCGACAGGGAAGGCACACCAGGGGCTGAGGACGATGCTGTCCTGGGCCCCTCAGGCATTGGGGGAAGTAGTCAACCAGACGAGAGCTGCCTGCTTGCACACAGGAGAGGATCTGACAGGCAGTGGTGCTGATAGGCAGTCAATCTCCTCTGATGAGAAAGAGCTGCCTACTCCACTTGATCCAAGGGCAAGGAGAGTGGAGCATAGGCAAGCTCAGAGAAGAGCTGCAAGGCTACTCAGGAGGAGGTTGTCCCACCCCTCCTCACAAGGAATACCTGGAGGAAAATAATTTAAGGAGAAGACATGGGGAGTTAGCCTTTATCAGGAACAATTGTTTGTTTTGGCTTACACTCCCCCGGCTTTTACTTGTGCCTGTTGCTGTTTGCCTTGCCTCACTTGGAAGATTGCTCTTCCCATTTTGTTTTGGATCTTGCCCTTCTCTGGTGGCTCTGTTTGGCCTTCGCTTCACTGGGGCTTTGGAACTGCTTCTTTTCTGGGACCTGTTTCTTGTCCTGAGGACTGCCCTGGTCTTGTGCCTGGACCCTGCCTGGTGGATTGGACTTGGAACCCTGGACCTTGCCCTGTGAACGTTCATTGGTTGGAAAATTGGTTAAGAGAAGTAAAGAACTCTCTAGAGCAGACATGTCAAACTCGCAATGTAACGTGATGTCGCACAACGTTATCGGGATGGTTTTGCCATTGCCGGCAATGGGGTGGGCGCGGCTTCCGGATGACACATCCAGCCCGTGGGCCGGCAGTTTGACACCCCTGGTCTAGAGGCCTGCCTTGCCTTGACCACCTGGGTCATAACTGAGGACAATCTTATCTCCATGGGAAAATATTCCATAGGGAGGCAACCACCACAGAGAAGGCCTTTCTTCTTGGTCTCCCTGGATGTATCTCTTTAGGAGAGGGGACCCATAACCTTCTCTGCCTCCCCGCTCTAGTAAGTTTGGTAGATGTGACCAGGGAAATATGGTCCTTCAAATAACCTGGTCCCAAACCATGTAGGGCCGGGGGTGTCAAACTGCTGGCCCGCAGGCCGGACGTGTCATGAGGAAACTGCGCCCACCCCATTGCTGGCAATGGGGGAAAAGTTCCGATACGTCGTGCGACGTCACGAGTTTGACATGTCTGATGTAGGGCTTTGAAGGTGACAACCAGCACCTTGAATTGGACCCAGAAGCAAATTGGCAGCCAATGCAACTCTCACAGGAGAGATGTCACCTGTGTACATCTAGGCCTGCACAAAACCACATGGGCTGCTGCATTTTGAACCAATTGAACCTTCCGGATACTTTTCAAGGGCAGCCCAATGCAGAGTGTGTTGCAATAGTCAAGATGGGAGGTGACCAAGGTTGTGAGTGACTGTGAGCAGGGACTAAACAATACTTACTTAACATTGCTTAAGAGTTACTAAATATTATTTATTGCTTCTATATAATTTTGTTACTGTTTCTATATGACAACATACCTTCTGTATTTATCCAATCACATTTAAATGTAAGGGTTTAGGCTCATAAAACTTGGGTAGTGAAATGATATGCAATAAAAGAGGAGGGATACTATATTATTGAATCATTCTGCTTTTCCAAAACGCTAGAAATACCTCTGTCCTGAACTGAGAGATGATTAATAGTGAAATACAGCAGACTTAAATTGTTTTACTAGTCAACTTGTCCTAAAACTGGGCTAATTTTCTTTTTTTTAATGAGGATTGGATTAATCATTTTTCTGTATGTGAACTGCAGCATTTTCAGAATTATGGTATTTAGAAAGGGTGTATTATTTAAAATATTAATGGATTTTGTGATTTAATTAATGCTTATTCTAGGTCAATCTAACTGAATATTTATAAGAATATTTTTATTACTGTTTCATCTCTTATTAAAATGATTGTAATTGTTATCACAGTGTATTCTTATGTAAACTAGCATACTATGTGTGTCTGCATTAATATCCAAATAAATGTTTTATTTGCAATTAAAGAATACAAAGCAATATTCTTGTCACATGGAATTTTCCAAGTTCCTTAATTAAAAATCCTTCCTTCATACAATTTCTGTTCATTACTATCTTCCAGTCTTTAGAAGGCATATGAAAAATCATTTCAGTTTCTATAAGGCTTTTCAATTTTATCCTGAACTTTTTACTCAGAGTCCTCAATAGTTTACATTTTTCAACGTTTCAATGTATATTTTACAGCTCTTTCCCCCCCCCCACTTCTACTGCCTCACGACACAAGCAAATTACAAAATGAGGTTGACACCTGATATTGAGAGAAGATAATCAGGTATATTTCTTTTTCTTTTCTTTTATACTATGCAGACTTGCCTTAGATCAGGGGTTCCCAACCTGGGGTGCAAGAAGATATACCAAGGGGTGCGAAAACTTGGGTTTTCAAAATTATAGTGTATGTGCATAATTCGTTGCCGTTATTTCAAACTTTTGTAAGGGGTGTGAGAATATATCAGAAGTGTTCTAGGGGTGCAGGGTAGAGAAAAAGTTGGAAGCCGCTGCCTTAGATCAGTGGTTCTCAACCTTTTTAATGCCGCAACCCCAACCGGTCGTAAGTCGAGGACTAAACCGGTCGTAAGTTGAGGACTAAACCGATCGTAAGTCGAGGACTAAACCGGTCGTAAGTCGAGGACTAAACCGGTCGTAAGTCGAGGACTACCCAACCGGTCGTAAGTCGAGGACTTTCCCTGCCCGGGAGCACCGCGAATGTGTGGTTCTGCCCCCTGCGCCGGCCGAGGCGTAGCTGGCAAGCGGCAGAGACGGAGCAGGCCAACCACCAGCTGGCCCAGCCCAAGGGAGGTAAGGCACCCGCCGGAAAAGGGGAGAAAATGGCGGACAAAAAAAATGGCGGACAAAAAAAATGGCGGACAGCCTTGCTTGGCGACCCCCGTGAAATGGTCGATTGACCCCAAATGGGGTCTCAACCCACAGGTTGAGAACCACTGCCTTAGATAAACAGCAATATGATATCAAATTCTACTTGGAGTGAGTTTTAGTCATGTTAGTGCATAATCAAAAGTATAATCTGGTTGGAAAATGACCCTGTCCTTATTTCTCCCAAGGCGTCTTTGTTAAGAGGTAAGCAAAACACTTTCAAGGTATATTCTTGGCACATAATGTACATTTACACTATTTCCCCTTCTACAAGTAAATGTTTCAAAACAATTTCCTTAATGTATGTGTTGAATATGGCTGCCCATCACACCATAGCAGCTGTATATGACTAATAACGTACAATAGCACAATGCAAAATCATATAACATAGGATAACATTAAAAAAAACCTATAAAGGCAGTAGCGGTACAGAAAACAATGTATCATCAATTCAGGACTATGAATAGGTTCTAACTAATTGCCCAGACCACAAGCCTGGGAACACATCCATGTCTCGAAAGACTTCCAAAAGCCCAACATAAGCAGATAGACTAAAGATACACTGAAAACTTGTTAGGCTTCCACAAATCGATGGATTAATGAATCTGATTTAGGAAAATGGTGATATTATCTTGTCCAGATCTGATAATTACCTTAGCTTAGGACTGATTATGATTTCAAACAATTTTGCTGAATGTTATTGATAAGTGAAAACGTGTGACTTAAAGAGAAAGCCAACCTTGCCTGATGAGAGACTTGCTTATTGTATTAATGCTTTCTTCCAGTTCCAAAATGTTAGCCACAGGATTATTCTCCATGAAAAAAAAAATCTATCATTTAATAAAAAGTACTCTTCATGAGGGAGTTTGAGATGATCTATACCAGTGGTTCTCAACCTGTGGGTCGGGACCCCATATGGGGTCGATCGACCATTTCATGGGGGTCGCCAAGCAAGGCTGTCTGCCATTTTTTTTGTCCGCCATTTTTTTCCTTTTCCGGTGGGTGCCTTACCTCCCTTGGGCTGGGCCAGCTGGTGGTCGGCCTGCTCCGTCTCTGCCGCTTGCCAGCTACGCCTCGGCCGGCGCAGGGGGCGGAACCACGCATGCGCGGCGCTCCCGGGCAGGGAAAGTCCTCGACTTACGACCGGTTGGGTAGTCCTTGACTTATGACCGGTTTAGTCCTCGACTTACGACCGGTTTAGTCCTCGACTTACGACCGGTTGGGGTCGCGGCACTAAAAAGGTTGAGAACCACTGATCTATACAATGAAGGGTTTCTGAATAAGAATTCTTTTTCCTTCTATTCCTCCTTCTCCCTATCTCTCACATCTCTCAGGGGTCCTCAACCTTGGCAACTTTAAGACTTGTGGATTTCAACTCCCAGAATTCCTCAGCCAGCTTTGCTGGCTGAGGAATTCTGGGAGTTGAAGTCCACAAGTCTTAAAATTACCAAGGTTGAGGACCCCTGCTTAGCTCAAATAAGCCTCCTTATCTGGAATTTTGGTTTTGACAGTATTATTTAAATAATCCTTCTATAATATTTTTCATTCATGCCAGACTCCACTTCCATGCTATATGCCAGTGATGGCGAACCTTTTAGAGACCGAGTGCCCAAAAACTGGCCCCACCCCCACTCCACCCCCTGCCCTGCCCCTACTCTGCCCCCACCCCGTCCCCCACTCAGCCTGCCCGCAGGGCCACTCACCGCCTCCAGGGCCCACCGCAGATCACCCAGGCAGCCCAGCAGCGCCATGGCGGCCATGCCCTCTGCCCTGCAGCATCAACCGTGTGGGATGGGGCGTGAAGGCAGGGTCTTGTCTACGCTGCCTGGCTGCCATGTCCTTGGCTGCACTGCTCCATGTGGGCCATGCTTGGGAGCGACTCTCCTCCAGGGGGGCTGCTGGTGAGGAGGGGGTCATGGGGGGAGGCAAGTCTAGGGCAATGGCACGTGTGCCCACAGAGAGGGCTTTGAGTGCCGCCTCTGGCACGCGTGCCATAGGTTCGCCACCACTGCTATATGCAAAGCCAAAATTCCAGATAAGGAGGCTTGTTAAAAACCTCCAGTAATGGGGCACCCACAACTTCTGAAGGCAAGCCATTCCACTGGTTAATTGTTTTCGCCATTAGGAAATTTCTCCTTAGTTCTAGGTTGCTTCTCTCTTTGATTAGTTTCCATCCATTGCTCCTTGCAGGTTAATTTTCCATCTCAGAAGGGACTGGACAGTCACCTGTCTGAAATGGTATAGGGTCTCCTGCCTGAGCAGGGGATTGAATTAGAAGACTTCCTGGACTCTTCCAACTCTGTTATTCTCTGTTCTAACTCATCTGATTTTTCTGCTTTGAGATTAGTATTTATTTGAGAAAAGATGCCAGAGGATGTTGTATCGTAGTTAGGCATTATTCAAGGTCTCTGGGCATATCTACAATTTCTGTTCATTTAATGGAGCAATTCTCATTTTCATATCAGAATTGGTGTATGTTGGCCGATTGGAATGGGGTAGTGCCCACTCAATTTGACAGAACTTCTAGTAAAGAAATTAAACTTAAGACAAATTACCAATATCTTTTTTTTAAACTAGATAACCTGGTTTTAAGAATGCATGGAGACGTAAAAATAGATCTACAAGATAATATATATTTTTTTTCCAGAAAGGCATAAATCTTTTTCAAGAATTTGTATGATATGGTTCTCAACAAATCTAGCAAATAAGATAGCAAAGGTAGAGATTTTACCAAAATGTTTTTAAATCATAACTAATTTATGTTAGCTTGTATTTTAATGCTTGTTTTTGAAATTTAATAAAGGTGTTTTTTTAAAAAATAGTGTGTTTGAGTTTTTGATAGAAGTATATCCAAAATCCAAGTGGGAATTGGAATTTACAAATAGTTACATGAGTCGCCTCCCTACAGCATTTGAGATTGCAAATTTTGCTTCCCACCTAACAATTGGTGAAGCACCTTCAGGTATTACAATTCTACTTCACTAATGAAAAGTCGCTAAAAATCCTTTTTTCAATAATTTACATAATTGGATTGTGTTAAGAATTCTGTCCTGTCTCCTTTAGTTTATCAAAATGACAAGCCACCTCATAGCAGGAAAAAAGCGGGGAGGGAACTCTTTCATGAACAAATTTAGCAGCATATTAAATATTCTGCTTGTAAATAAATCTTTAAAAAGAACTATCTAGCCTTTAGAAGTTTAGGTACATCAAAATCTCTGCTAAAAAATACTGAATGCAGATCCAACTCCATAAAACATCAGTGATAAAGCTTCTACCAAAACCATATATCTTCTGAATCTTTAGGAAATTGTCAGAGCAGCATAATAGGAAAATGATAGAAAGTGGGTAAGGAATGACAGAAGTGAGCTATATATCAATATACTAATTGTAGATATTAATATTTTCCAATGTAATATATCACTTTCTGAAAAGCTAGCAGAACTGATAAATGTTAGTAGCAACTTTAAACATGAGGGTGGAAAAAGGAAGATAATTATAAATTGTGCTCAGTTTTCCTAAAAGCTTCTTTTTCTTTTCTGATTTTTTAAAAAAAATACTACTCAAAACATCATACAACAGAGGGAAGGGAGAACATCTAAAAAGCATGAATGGAAGTCAGATAAAATCTATACAGGATAATGGATACAGAAGGCCCCTCCTTTCCTTTTCTTATCTGTCAATACATTGGGAATAATTTCTAGATGTACAGCAAAACTGTGGGAGACTTAGGTAAATGGTGCCACTTAGCTTTAGGTTATTCAGCTTAGCAATAATAAAACCCTTAAATAATAATTTTAGAAAATTCCAGTTGCATTTTTCCTATATCTGCTTTCCAATTCTGATACATGAGTGTCCTGAATCTGATCTGAAATAATGACATAAATATTAATAAAAAGAGTCAAAAATGTGTGTGGTGCAATATAAGCGAGAAGCAACTGAGAACATTTTTGCTTCAAAAAATCCATTATACTCTAACGCAATTTAAACACACACACACACACACACACACACACATGATAGATAGATGATAGTTTTGTGTGTATGTGTGTGTGTGTGTTTGTGTGTGTGTGTGTGTGTGTGTGAGAGAGAGAGAGAGAGAGGGAGGGAGAGAGAGAAAGAAAGAGAGAGAAAGAGAGAGAACTAAATTTCTGTTTTCCTCAGCAAGGTTGTGAAACCTGCAAAGCATGATACAGTGAAGTAGAAAACGGCTCAGATGAAATTAACCTGTTATTGAAATGGCCCAAACTAAGCCAAAGGTTGGTAACACAGTGTCCAGCATCATTATACTACTTGCAACACAGGCTCACGCAGACTCCTAATTCAATTTCTTTATTTGGTTAAAATTCCAGTATTGTTTCATGAAGTTTCAGAGATGATAGCAACATTTTGTGAGAATCTGACCATCTCATGTGATTTTGGTATTGTTTATTCATTTATTCCTAATTCTTGTTTCATGATGGTAGATAGCACAATGGTATCTACCACTTGAATCGGCTGCCTGTCCTCAAAGTAAGGATTTTTAAGGAAATGTGTCATCTCTTTCCAATACTATTGAAAGTTTCCAATAACTTCTACCAAGTTTCAATATTGTTTGCCCGTCGTTTTGTTTTTTCCCCTCTGCCTTCTGCTTCTGAGCTTATATTCTCATTTCTGACTCATGACAAAGCTTAGTCTATATGTCGATGAAGATTCTCACTCAATCAGGTAGAGTTGATTGGAAGTTGAGTCATGACAATTGGACTTTTCTTTTTTGCTTTGAAACATTTCACTGTTTATTCAAGTAGCTGAGCCTGAGCAAGTTGGAGACCAAATATATATTTATGTACAGTATATGTTTCATTTCTCACCTAATCTGAAGAGGCTCTCTATGTGAGTAGCCAGAGAATCATTAAGTGTCGTTGCTGCTAATCCTTCTCTTAGGTGGGTCATTAAGTGGGGCCTCCCTGGTGATCCTGTGAAGAGGTCTTGATCTTCTTAGAGATTAATGAAAAAGCAGCATAAAAAAATGGGGGACAGGTTGTGCCTGAGGCCTCCACCTCTCCTTAGGGAAGGATTTCCCACTTTAGCATAAATAGATTCCTTCACTTCTCTCTCAAACCGTCTATCTTCCTGTTCAAAATCTGAACATTATAGTCCTCAAAAGAGTGTCCTTTTTCTTTTAAGTTAAGGTATACTGATTTCACAGTAAGTAGCAGCAAATTTTACAAACTTGTTGACAGTTTGTATAATTAGTATTTCATGATTATTATGAAGACCAATTAGAACATTTGGAAATAGCTTGATTGTACTTCAAGAGTTTTTCACAGGCTACTTAATTAAGTTCTTGTTTTGATGCAAAAATACACACACACAGAAAACATGATTCGTTCTGCCTCCACATTGGGATGCCTATGAACAATAACAATGTTTGTTTTGCTTTTTGATAAAACTGGGTGAAATTTGCAAAAGTGCGGACAGAGTAATACTCTACAGATAGGCCGTGCTCACGCTCATGAGCAACCATTCAAAATTATGATACTAAAAAAAACCTTTGCAACCAATTTTCCCATTTACAATCACTGAAGTGTCCTGTAGTCATGTGTTTCCTATTCATGTACTTTGCAACCAGCAAGCCTTTACAACTGTTGCAGTATCCCATAGTCATGTGATCGTCATTTTCTATGCTTCACAATTGGCTTGTGACAAGCAGAGTTAATAGTCGGGCTCATTTGATTTTTCACTTAGGGAATGCACTGCTTCGCTTAATGACTGAAGGGGAAGTGAAATCACAAACTTGTCATGGTCATTTGATTTTCTCCTTTGAGATCATGGCAGTCATGTTGACAGTCCCAACTGTGGTCGCTAGGCGAGGATTACCTCTACAAACACAAAGATTCATTCAGAAAAGAAGACTAAGTTAAGGAAGTTTATGGAGGTGCAAATACTTTAACATTTGGGGGAATTTTAAAATAATGTCTTGCCATCCCGTTCCAGTTATGGGGACTTAGCAGAATTCTGCATAAACTATAGATACGGACGCTTCCTACTGAATAAGCAGGAGGTAGTGCTTGGTTTCTCACCTAATTTGTTAAGCCATGAGCACTGCTGTTCTAAATATATATTCACAAAGGTAATAAAATCACACAAAAAGCCTCTTTGGGGGAAAAAAACCCCTTTAAGTATCTCCCATACTTCTTCCAAAAAGCAAAAGATTGGAATGAAGGAATTTTGGCAGAGTTATTGCCTGACTGAAAGCTGTAATTTCAGCACAGATGTAATTGGAAGTTATAAAGCACATCACCTTCACTGTCTCTGTTGAGAATATTTACACTTAACTGTTGACCAGCCAGCCCAGCAGAACACGTACATGATATTTTCCAAAAGCAAACTGTAGACCTCGCGAAGAGTCATAATAATGATTCAAAATAGTGTTGGGTAACATTGGTTGGAAAACAATATCTGCCTATGGGTGGACAAAAATTCCAAATCTTGTCTAAATAATCTTGCTGACTAACCATAGTTAACATGGCTAATAATATAATAATAATCGCTCACAACAGTTTCCTTTTTTTCTACTTGGCATAATTTTAGAGAGTCTTTGCAGAGAAAGTACCATTGGAAGGGAAAGGCTCAAAATCTGTAATAGAGCTTTAAAAGTCATAAACACACTTTGAAACTATTCAGTGGGTTTATGCTTCTCTGTAACAAAGTCCCAGATCCACCTGATTCTATGTTAGACTCAGGATTAATCTGAGACAGACCATCATAGAAAGCTATGATGAAGAAACCACAGGGTGTTTTTTCACCTTAGAATACGGGTGTCAAACTTGCCACGTCACGTGTCGCAACTCTTTTTGCATTGCCGGCAATGGGGTGGGTGCGGCTTCGGTATGATGAAACTGGTCCACGGGCCGGCAGTTTGACACCCCTGCCTTAGAATGTAGATTGGAATAAAAATGTAATAGCAGAGCAGAGGTCTCCAAACTTGGCAACTTTAAGACTTGTGGACTTCAACTCCCAGAATTCCATGCTGGCTGGGGAATTCTGGGAGTTGAAGTCCACAAGTCTTAAAGTTGCCAAGTTTGGAGATCCTGTAGTAGAGTATTGGAAGTGGACTTCTAATGCAGGGCTTTTCAACCTTTTCACCCATTGTACCACTTTTAGGATATGGCAACATCCGAATACCACCAGTCGCCTAGCAAGGTGTCAAAAACTTGATGACCAAAAAAGGAAAAAAGTGATATAAAGTACAGGTAGTCCTCGACTTACAACAGTTCGCTTAGTGACTGTTCGAAGTTACAATGGCACTGAAAAAAGTGCCCCCCAAGCCACAGCCGAGCAAGACATCTGCCTGCCCACCCCGCAGCGCTCTTCCTCCTGTCCGAGGTTTTCATTGTGAGCATTTCTGTTGAGGGTTGGCAGCGGGGTGGGGTGGGCGGGTGTTTGGTTTTTATTCCTCCCGTCTGCTGGATGGTTGCAGCAGGTTTTGGTCACTTCACATGACCCTGGGACACTGTGACCGTCATAAATATGAATCAGTTGCCAAGCATCTGAATGTAAATCACAAGACCCTGGAGAGACTGCAACATTCCAGCTGATCGGTGCTTCTTCTGGGCTCAGCAGAAGCGTCAGGATCAGCACTGAGCTCCAGCTGGAGCCTGGCGCTGATCCTGGTGCTTCCGCTGAGCCCTGACAGCCCTGCAGCTCCAGCCATCTCTCGCTCAGGCTTGTGCGGTGCTGCCACCAGTTCAGCTCATTCCCCTCCCCCGCTACTTTTCTAGGATGGTCGCGTACCACCTGCCAGGTGCCAATGTACCACTGGTTGAAAAGCCCTGTTCTAATGGCTGTGTTCTTTTTCATTTCTGCTCTTTTTAAAAAAAATATTAAAAATTATATGCATTTTGTATTTTTTTTTAAAAAAAGCAACCAAACCAAGTGTTACTGATCAGCACATTGAAAACATTTTCTATTTATCTATTAAGAAGCGTCAAGAAGAGTCAAAAATTCTCATTTTTACTGAAATGCCAATCCACATGCCAGTGCTTTAAGACTTCCCTTGATAGCACCCAAATTAGTTTTTTGGGGGGGGGTTGCTGATTGAAACAAGCACAGCCAGCATTTGTTTCCAAATGGCATCAGCTGACCACTCTTCTACTGAGTTTTACCTTTTAATGTCCTCCCTTCCTGAGTATTTCTTTAATACCCATGGATTTCATTTTACCTTTTCTAAAATCAGTTCATTAAAATACTAATTTCAGATTGTAATTATACGTTGGTTAGCTCTGTTAGCTGAAAAACCTATAGTGCTGATAGCTGCCAAACTGCAAGTTCACAGATGTTTTACTCCCCAGGAGACACCACTGTGCTTAGAGGCAGTCTTCAAAAAGATTTAGAAAATGGGCTTTTAAGAATAAAGCAAGTGATTGTAATCAGAAGAATTGTGGGCAATAAGAAACTAACAAGAAATAAATATATTAAACTGATTTCTAATCTAAATGCCGCCTAGCTTTAATTGTTTAAATTAAAATTGTTCTAAATCAGCTCTTGTGGTTTCTACTCAGTTTTAGATATTCATAAATCTTTATAATCTGGCTAAGCAAAGCCTATTTTACTGAACAAATAAGGTTTCTGTTTAGACAACAGGAACAATGTTAATGAATTAAGACTTAAAATAAAAAATATCTCTTTAGATATGATGTAAGTACAGTAAACCTTTGACTGGATTGTTTAGTGTGAGGAAGGGATATCGGGAATGTAGTAAGATTTTATGTGTAGTTTACCTTTTTATAAATACATAAAATTAGAACCAAGCACAATATAAGAAGTCCACTAAATGAAGTTCAATTGAAATTAAGTTTTATTATATTCATCTATACAACCAACAAGCTCTCAGCAGCTTAATGTGTTTCCAGAAATTGAAATCTTCAAAAATGTTACCAAGCATGAAAGAGGTCAGAGAAGGTTAATACTACTTTGGGGAGTAACTAAAATGTTATAGTGTGAGCTTTTGAGTTCTCTAGGACAGTTTGCAGGTTGGATTAAAAAAAACAAAAATGGGAGCAGGAAGAGAACAAAAATGGAAAGAAACTATTAATGCTCAAAAGCCTGTATTTTCTAAATAACTTAAGATGGAATGCAAAAACTCTGCTGGGTGAAAAACAGCTTTCAGGATCCATGTATAATAATTCTAATCATAACGCTATCCAGAGGTATAACTTAACTTGCTAAGTATTTTGTATATACACAGGTTATCCTCGAGTTATGACTGCAATTGAGATTGTTGTCGCTAAGTGACACAGTTATAAAGTGCAATGTAACATGACCACTTCACTTAGTGACAGCAATTCAGGCAGATTCAGTTGTTTTGCCAACCCAAGACCCATGGGTCGTTAAGCGGAAAGTGGAGGGAATCCCCAGTAAGGAGTGGAGGTGTGCTTCAGGCAGATAGGGGAGGCCTGGTGCAGATCACAATAAGGAGGGGAGAGGCTGCTGCGGTATAAACGCAGGGAGGCTGGGGAAGGAAGGTTTAGGGTGCATGTGAGTGTAGGAAGGCCCAGCAGAAAGACACTGGTGCGTGTGTGATGGCTCCCCTGGATGCTGGCTCGGACGAGGAGGAAGAGCCAGCTCCAGGAACATCTGACAGAGACTATGGGGAGCACCAGGGAGACATGGAAGGCTCTGTGGCAGAATTGGATGGTCGAGGTGAAGACATGCTGGGAACAACGGAGGAATCTGAGAGAGCAGCCAGAGAAGGCACAGCTGTAGCCAATTAGTGTGAATGACCAGCTGGTTGCAAAGGCTGAAGAAGAGGCTCAGCTTCAGCCAGTTAGCACAGAAGTTGCCATCCCTGCCTGATCCCAGGTCATGCAGAGCTGAGTGGAGAGAGGTGCAATGAAGATCGGCGAGGCTGCTTGTGAGGAGGCAGCCTCGCCCCTCCTAATGAGGCGTACTGGTCAATGCCTAATACCTCAGGATTTGGAATCTGGGGGTTGTCAGAGACAATTTTTCATAATCTATCCAACCATGAATATTCTTGACACATTGCCCTGTTCTCACTGGGACCATATTGCTGTCATTGTGCCTTGAACCCACTGATGCAAAGTAGCCTTTGTTGTGTCTGGAACGTGCTGGAGTTGTGTTGCCTTTGTTGTGCCTTGAACATGTTGAAACCGTGCTTATCTTGGCCACGCTTGAACCCTGAGCATCATGGGGGCTGTTATCCTGCCAGTGCTCTTCCCATGCCTTAAGTGCATGTAGCACTATCCCCGAAAGGTCGCTGGAGTCTGGGTTCTCCTGGCTCCATAGTGGTCCCTCACTTAGACACCTCTGCTTGGCTGGAACACGTTGTCAGTCTCTCTTATCAGGCAGATCACGTGCAGGGAAAGTATTCAGGTGGCTGGTCAGCTGCTCTTCTTCTTCTTCTTCTTCTTCTTCTTCTTCTTCTTCTTCTTCTTCTTCTTCTTCTTCTTCTTCTTCTTCTTCTTCTTCTTCTTCTTCTTTTCTTCTTCTTCTTCTTCTTCTTCTTCTTCTTCTTCTTCTCTCTCTCTCTCTCTCTCTCTCCCCCCCCCCACAGAAACCTCCCCTCTTGTATCTCCTTCTCTCCCTCCCCTCTTGTATCTCCTTCTCTCCCTCAGGCTTGCCCCACAGAAGCCTCTCCTATCTTATCCCCTTCACTCCCTCAGGCTTGCCCCACAAAAGCCTCTCCTCTCCTATTCCCTTCTCTCCCTCAGACTTACCTCATAAAAGCCTCTCCCATTCCTCCCTATTTGTCTCCTCTCTCGGGCCCAACCTGGGCCTCAGCAGAGCCTTCCACTCCTCTCTGCCCTCTTCTGACTCCTCCCCCAGGCATCTCCCAGCACTCCCATTTCAGCTTACCCTATCCCTGCTACATGCAGAACAGACTGTGGCTTAACTTGCCACTGTTGCCTTCGCTATGTCCAGGTTGCTTGGAATGGACTTGAAATGATGCTCACATGGAGCTGAGACTTGATGAATGACTACAGGGTTGGTTGTGTGAATTAAACAGACTTACTAATCACTTGTGCTGTTTGTGTATGAGTATGTGTTTTTGTATGTGTACTGGGACAGGATAGTCTGAGTGTGAGCACAGGGAGGCTGTGAAAGACAGCACAGGTTGTGTGCATACTTGTGTACACGTGCACAGCGGCCCAGGAAGAAGGGAGCTGGTGGGTCAGTGCATGTGTGCAAGCACAAGAAGGCCATAGTTTGAGTCATTCTACTACTACTCTTTTATACCATTTCAACTCCCTGCCCCTGATAAGCTATCTGCACAGCATATAAGAGGAAAGCTAGATGAATAAATCATTCATTCATTACATGAATGGTCATATTATATTCATTTGTTAGTGTTTACGTTTTCTGCATATAAGAATATTCTGGCTATTTAATTTTAACATCTGACTCCTATTTGTTATGATAGCTATTCATTTTCAAAAACAAATATTCTTGTTTGTTGTTTTTATCCCTCTTCCCATGTACCTTTCTCTTTCAATCTAGGAATAGAAGTTTACAATTATTTAATTAAAACCTGAAAGTTTACATCCTAGCTTTGATAGGCAGGAAACTGAATAAATTCCAGAACTGCTGCAATTGTAACACATAAGAGATAATTAGGAATGAAAGTATTACAGCCATCTGCCCCCTCTGAGAATATAACTAATGAACTTCTAACAGCTGCTGCCAAAAAATCAAGAGTAATATCACCACCCATTACTAGACAAAGCACAGCTGACAAGTTTGAAGTGACAGATCAGTCTACCCAAGGATTAAAATAACAAGCCCCAGAAGGTCTTTAAAAGATTTTGGAAGAGACTTCTATGCATTCTAACAGCATAGAGACTGCTGATGGTATCAGTTTGCAAAACAAATGGTCAGGAGATTTAACTTGCTTAAATCAAACTTAGTAGTACTCTGATGAAAGTTTAGTAGAGAGAAGAAGGGCACCCTAAAACACCAAACCAGGTCCAACTTGCTATGTTTTCTTATGGAAGAGTGTTGAACTGTCATACTTCATTCTGAATTTTTAGCTCACTTCACTAAACTATTAAGATTATTTTGAAGTTTATATCTGAGTTACTAAATGTTCTTTACTTAAAGGGTGAGTGAAAATTACCTTGAAACGTACACCTAACTTTCATTATCTGGAAGAACTTGTCAAATTGATTAAATTGGATGCAATACAAATATACAACTTAAAATGGCCATAAAGTAAGGAGCAAAATTAATAAAGAATGCAAATGAAATATATATTTTGTGGGAATGGATACTGAGTTCAGTCTGGAGCAAAATGATACATATTGGTAATATGAAAAACATGAGAACATGAGAAAGAAGCACAAGTAAACCATTGTGTGTCACAAAACTGAAAACAACATGAAATTAAAGTTAGATTCTTGTAACATGATGTTATTAATCTGGTAGAAATTTATCTGAGATCTTTTTGGAAAGGCTCCCTGAAAATGAGAGTTATGAGAGGATCATTGCAAATCAGAATTAAAAAAAATATTTCCATGGCACTATGACTTCTGCTCATTATGTATTCAATAATGTCAGCTGTATGAATAACATCCATGTCATTCCTATCTTGAATCAATATTTCTATATGTCTCTTAGTTCAAGGGTCCCCAACCCCTGGGCTATGGACCGGTCTGTGGCCTCTTAGGAACTGGGCTGCTTCATCTGCATATGCATGAGATCAAGGTTGTGCACGCAACCATCTCCCTCCCCTCCCCAGTCCGTGGAAGACAATTTTTTCTTCCGAAACCGGTGCCTGGTGCCAGGAAGGTTGGGGGCCACTGTCTTAATTGATGGGATGGGGATAATAATCTATGCTGACTGGAAAGGTAGTCTCCAGATGAGCCATCTTAGATGGTATAAATGTTTGAGCATATTTGAAATAAAACTTGACTTGGGTGGTATGGAATACTAATATGCAAAAATTAACTGACGATTATCAATTAGTAGGGAATCCTGCATACAATTTTGGCCTAAGGAAACCTGCAACTAGACTGTTCTCTCTTCCTCTTAAAAAGTGGCATGTAAAAACTTCGGTTGACAAGCCTACAATAGACAATGAAAGCCAAAAGGCAGGAAGCTAAAGGTATAAGTTTAATTATGAACAAAGGACTAAAACATATATCACAAAACATGGCTTAATATCATCCAGGGCAGGCGTGCCCAACTCACAGCTCTGGGTCCCATGTGGCCCTGGGCAGCTAGCAATGCGGTCCCATAAGATTGTAAACTTTTAATATTTTATACACATACACACACACATTATATATTTTATATGGGATCCAAGATAATTTCTCTTCACTCAATGTAGCCCAGGCAAGCCAAAGAGTTGGACACCTATGATCTAGACTGTTACTGGTGCATATGAAAATAAAAATGTGTAAGTTGCTGATAAATGGTAATGAGGCTTATTAATGAATTAAGTAGGAGTTCTTCTGGAAAAAATGTACAATGTTCTGAATAAAGAAGATCCATGGAAAAAAGTTATTCTAACAGGTGACATGAATGGATGGGAGGAAATAAGATGAATGAATACAGAAAAGATACTTGAAGAAATGAAGGAGGATGGTGCTTATTTGGCACGTATCTTCTTATAAAAAGATCTATTTCAAGTGTGTAGTTTAAGTACAAATCTATCCATGAATGCCCACAGTAAAAGATTGCAGGTAAAAGCATGACTGAGTTTATTGCTTAGATGAAAAATGGTGAACAATAAAGGGCAATGAAAGGTTCTGAATGTAGAATATACCATTATTTAATAAAAACTGAATTTTGGAAAAACAGATATAAAGTTGACAAGCAATGACATATGTGAATAGACCCAGATATGAAGCATGAAACCATTAAGAAAAAAAATGATTCAATAATTTGGGTTACAATTGAAGCAAGGGGGGGTGTCTTTGAAAGGGTGTTTTGGAGATTTGCAAGGGAGTGGGGTGGTTAAAAAAATGGCTGCAGATGGAAGTGATATAACTGGAAAAATCTTTTAAAAACATGGCTGCATGATTTGCTTAAAGTGTACGCAAAGAGTGCATCTGTCCAGGGCAATTGGAAAAATACTATAACTATGTCCTTACAGAAAGTAAAAATAAAATACCACAAAAGTGAATGGGAAATCTACATGGATGTTTGTTTGTTAAATGTGTCTGAGGAGTTTGAGAAACTGAAAGGGTGTAAGAAATGACAAGTGCACAAAATTTGGTAAATCCATTGGCACTGCCTTGAGCTGGAACATATAGATGTATAATCTGCACTTCAGCATGTCACTGAAAAATGTATGAGAAAAAAATATATAGTATTGTATGTTAATTTAGAGAAAGTATATGATAACTTAAATAAACTTGAATTATGAAACTTTTTGTATTATGGAGTGCAAGGTTGGTTACTATTCATGAAAAACACTAGTAATACACACAAAGAATAGATGGACTACATAGCAACTGCTTACATATTGAACAAGGAATTTGATGCACTTTTATTTAATGTCTTTATGGGTTAATCTATATGGAATGCTTGTGGTGATGGCAGATGTGTGTCGTACATGTTGTGATGATAAAAGGTATCCCCCATATACATCCCTACTAATCCTATGACATGCCTGCCATAAACGTGAACTGCTTAAAGTGCCCTTGTAATAATTTACTTTATTACTTCATCACAATAAACTGAATTAATTCTGAATGGCAACAGGAGGCGGAACCAGACAGGAACCATTCTGATGGTTTGTATTTACAGTACATATCTCAAAGGTAGCATAACTGCCATGTTGTGCTAATAGGAAAAGATAAATAAATAAAACAGTCACCCAGATGGGTTTATCAAAACATTCCAAGATCATGCTGTAATTTACACTATGTTTGTCATTTTCTTTGTCTTCTTTGTGGCATAGTAGAACAAAAGTATATAATCTATTTAATATTTTTAATATTTTGCATATTTATAATTTTAATTGTAACTTACCTAGAGTTGCTTTTTGGAATGAAATGGGTGCATCTAAATTTAATAAATAAAATAAGCTGTAATTCTGCTTTTATTCAGGACTGCTCAGCAAGCTGCCAATCCTTTTCTAGGGGCCCACAGTGCACCGTGATGTGTTTGAATGCTTAATAAATTTATCTTCAAAATAATTTGACTGATTTAAGTGAGCTAACACGTACATTTATACTGTTATGTTTCAGCCACAATAAAGTAAATGTACATCTACTAATTCAGATGATGCCGAGTACTTAAGAGATTTTAAGCAGTTAATATATTGCATGATGCAATGGGAAATATGATTCTGAAAATTAATGCATCAAGTGCTAAGGTTTTTATGTCTGAGAAGGTAAATGGAGTGATCAATTGCAATTTATGTATCACTAGCAAACATTACAACAAGTAGATTTGTGAATCTTGGTGAAATGTTACAAAAGATAAAAAATATTAGAAGGAAAATGTTAAGATATGCATAGCTAAGTATAAGAATATACTTCTGCCCATTTTATTATATTAAAGTCAGAGTTTGATATGTCAAGAGAAACAGGAAAGTTGAAAGCAGTTGTTTAAATTACTAAAATATGTCTGGTAAAATAAGAAAAAGGTCAGAATGAACGGGTGCGAAATGAATGTGGAATGAATACAAAGGTCTGTGGAAGTCATGGTTGGATGGAGTTGATGGGATCCTCCAAAAGAGCAACGTAAAAGAGTAAAGTGGTGGAAGCAAGATGTATGCATAGAGTTTGTAAGAGTAGAGATATACAGAGTGAATAGTACAGTGAACATTGTTGGTTTAAACTAGATCTATCTATCTATCTATCTATCTATCTATCTATCTATCTATCTATCTATCTATCTATCTATCTATCTATCTATCTATCTATCTATCTATCTATCTATCTATCTCTTCTCCCTAAATTACTTTAATTTCTGACCTTTCTAAGCAACTTCTTACTTTTTTAACATACTTTACTTATCTTTTTTAACATAGCTTCCTCAATGTACTTTTGGGTCAGAGTTATGGACCTATGCCAAGAATTGACTCTCTGTGTTGTTTTCTTACTAATACAAGGTATCATAACTTCAGGGGGAGGTCAGAGGAATAAACTTTGGAACAACCTCCCCTGATGGTTCAGGCAGCTAAAAGTATTGGCGAGAGAGTTATACTGTCAGATTTGCAAGACCTCCCAGGTAAACCCGATAAGAAATACATCCAGATGAGTTAATTCTATTTACCATAAGGTTGCATTAATTGCATTTTGCAAGTTTGAAGGCACAAATCTCCTACCATCACTTTTAACTACCTGAGGGCCTTTTCTAAGTTTCTTCCTCTGACCGTTAGGCCACCGGAGTTCCACATTTCTTGTCTGAGCATTTCCTAATCAGCTCTAGCAACTTTGTAGGCTCTCTTCCTCTTATCACATACCATATTCTCACATAACATTACAGCAGGTTTTAGTGCTGGAAGAAGATGGGATTAACTACCTTGCTTGCAACTGTGGGAGAGACTTTTAAAGGACAATGATGTTCACAAACCTCACTTTTTAATCACATTTGGAAATTGCATATTAGCTATTCTAAAGCTATTAGAGAACCTTGGAATGACAAGTTTGAAAAGTTTTTAACTGAGTAAGTTTATGTTCAGTTCTGAACAAAAGAACAGTTTACAGGTTTATGAACTTAAAGAATTTAAAATAAACAGAAAAAACTAAGTAAGATTCTGTTCCATGAAAGTTATAAAAGAATTAAGGGTCCAGATGAATTTGAAATATTGACTTTTGCAATATGCTTTTGGAATCAACTATAAAAAAATAAAGTTTCTCATGGGACTTATTTTAGTTATCCTGATAATAGCAAGTCATAAAAGAAAAATGTTTTTAGAAATTGGGCTGTAGAGGGGACAAAAAGTTTTAAGAAAAAAGCATACAAAACCTGCTCTAATATTGGGATTTATATAATGATACAAAATGTTGTAACATGAGAAATATTAAATGAAATCTTTGAAGAATGGAGCCAGACGTTAGTAATTATGGTATCAACACTGCCAGTATCAATGTTTGCTTCTAGGGGTAGACATTGTCTAAAATATGTTCATGTAGGAATGACAAATGTGAAACAAATTTTATCTGATAAGATAGAGAAAATACAGAATGTGAAATAACAAATGATAGACCAAGGGACTGATTTGGAAAAGGATGCTTTATTGTATTTATAGTAAAAACTTACTGAAGTTTTAAAATTAAAAGGGAAATACAAATGACACACCCCAAAAAATGACCTGAAAATTATAATAAGATGGTGTATTCTATTATATATTATACACAGGGAAACATCTGTTCTCAATAGCTCTGTGCGACAATTAAATCTTGACAGATTTTCCAAAGACCACCAGAACATGTACGTTTATAAAACAATTTGACTAGAACATTTTACTGATAGCTGCCATGACTTTGGACTTGTCTTTCACCTAAGGAATCTTTGAATCTGGGTTGACAATGTAGAGCAGTGGTTCTCAACCTTTTTAATGCCGCGACCCCAACCGGTCGTAAGTCGAGGACTAAACCGGTCGTAAGTCGAGGACTAAACCAGTCGTAAGTTGAGGACTAAACCGTCGTAAGTCGAGGACTACCCAACCGGTCGTAAGTCGAGGACTTTCCCTGCCCGGGAGCGCCGCGCATGCGTGGTTCCACCCCCTGCGCCGGCCGAGGCATAGCTGGCAAGCGGCAGAGACAGAGCAGGCCGACCACCAGCTGGCCCAGCCCAAGGGAGGTAAGGCACCCGCCGGAAAAGGGGAAAAAAATGGTGGACAAAAAAAATGGCAGACAAAAAAAATGGCGGACAGCCTTGCTTGGCGATCCCCGTGAAATGGTCGATCGACCCCAAATGGGGTCCCGACCCACAGGTTGAGAACCACTGATGTAGAGTAATGATAAAATCCTTTTTCAAATCTACATATGCTCAGTTTGTGCTATTTGGTTATCACATTTAGTTAAAAATGGAGAATATCCATGTAAATTAAACAGTTTCTCTCTAAATTTAGTATTTTGTAAACTGAAGGTATCCACTTAGATAAATTTTCTACTTTATACTATATTGTTAGAATGTATGAGAGACATCAATAGATACTGTAAAATACCAGTTATGAAATTGACAAAATGAATTTTGCATAATTTGCAGCATGTTTGCTCTTTGGGCTATTTGCAGATTCTCTGATGACTCTACCTCAATATTAAAAGTTCCCTTCTTTTCTCCGTTCACATATTAATGGATTGTTTCTACAAAAAGACATGAAGTAATTAACTACACCAGCTCCTTTCCTCCTTTTCCATTCTCTCTAGGCCTTCTTACATTTATCAATTTTCTACTGATGATTTTATAAACCAAACCTCTACAGAACCAAACTGATTAGTCAATCAGTAGTACAACACTCTGCAGAGTTTGAACCAGCCGTTAATGAAACTAGGAATGAATGATTATCATTTCTTTTACAAATCATTTTCCCTAATAAAGGTTTTTTTAATTCCTCGTTCACTAATCTGCATATTTTTACACCAATTTTTAGTATTTTTAATTCCTATCTCTATATTTCAATTTCACTTACTGCAAACTATTCCCAACTACACTATTTTAGTATGAACAGAATTCTGAGGCAGAATTCACATCTGTTTAGGAATATGCAATGCAACATATAGTGTGTTTTAATACTCAAATTAATTTCAATGTTGTCATATTATCAGTATTTTCGTGATTATTATTATTAGTCTTGTTCTGGACTGCTACGTTTCCCTGAAAATAAGACAGGGTCATATTAATTTTTGCTCCAAAAAATGCATTAGGGCTTATTTTCCGGTTAGGTCTTATTTTGGGGGAAATATGGTACTAAGTCAGTGGTGAGATTCAGCCAGTTCGCACCAGTTTAGCAGAATCGGTAGCTAATTTTTTGTTGCCCAGGCCCAGAATGGACTTCCGGAAGTGGCATCCACATAGTGAACCGGTTGTTCACATATTTCAATCCCTCCACTGTACTAAATGTGTCTGTCTGGCTGACGATCTTAACTGGGGCTTATTTTGGGGGTGGGGGTTATATTATGAGTGTCCTGAAAAATCATGCTAGGGCTTATTTTCCAATTGGATCTTATTTTTGGGGAAACACAGTATATAGTCCAATTAAGCTTCTAATAGGAGTAAATAAACCACACAATTCCACAACACCTTTCTCATAAAGAGTAGCAATTACATGTACTATCTCTAAGTGCTTTTGTGTGATGTGTGTGTATGCATGCCTTTAAGTAAGTGTTGACTCCTGGCAACTGTCTGGGCCTATCCCTGCAGGTTTTTTTTTGTTTTGGGGGGGTTTTTTGGCAGGATTTTTGGAGTGGTTGCCATTGCCTTATTTGTAAGTCTGAGAGAGGGTGACTGGCACAAGGTCACCCAGCTGAGTCAGTTTTTAGTGTAGTGCCTTAACCACTATACCAAACATTTAGTTTTTAAGTAAAAGTCCATTCATGGGTCACAATATTTTCACTGAATGAGTATTTTCTTATTGCAGGATAGAGTAATTTAGTTTTTTAAAAGCCAATTTGAAAATAGAAAAAAAAAATAGCTATATCTCATTCTTGTTTTGATCCCTACTTCTTTATTATATGACACACAAACATTAGAAAATAAAAACTTTTATATTGTTCAATATTAAAAGAAAAAAGTCTGGAGCAGAAATTGCTAAATTGTATATCAAATATTTTGAGTAAGTTGGTTTATGGTTGCAGAACAGGGCTCTTTTTGAAGTTTACAGCTGGCAACTTTGGAATGTTGAAATACTTAAAAGTAATTGCATTCTGTTTTATAGGGAGGCAACCTTCCCTGTCAAGTGTGACTCCTCTGCTTGAATAGGCACCAGAATGTCAAAACTGGAAAAAGTACTTCCATCTGCTGCAACAAAGATTGCTTTAAATAACAAGAATTTAGAGGGAACGCTAAGAGAAAAGTACAATACACAGGACCCATTATTTATGAATAGAATTAATACAGTTCCCATTTATTGTTTGCATGGGTAACAACAATATCTATGATATACCACTGTATCATTCATTCATTCATTCGTTCGTTCGTTCATTTATTGATTTCTACAACTTGCTATCTCAAATGCATGACCCTGGGTGACTAATAATAAATAAAAAACAAGATAAAAACTTTACAACAAAATAATAACATATATAACAGCCAAGATTAAAATAAACTATCAGTTTAACTATCATGTTATGAGCTCAGCCACACATCCTGGGCCCAGGTGCAATAACACAACAGGTCTTAAGACTTTATGGAAAGATTGGGCATGTTGGAGGAATGAAGCTTTCCAGAGGGCCAGTGTCATGACAAAAAATGCACTCTTCCTGGCACCTGCCAAATGACAATCCCTAATAGATGGGACCCAGAACATGCCTCTCCTCTGTAAAATAGGATGAGTAGATATAGGTGGAAAGGGATGATCCCACAGGTAACCTGGCCCCATACCAAGTTTTGCAAGATAAATATTTTGTGGTTTCAGTATTTAACTCCTACATACTTTGGAGTAATTTGTTTTTTTTTAAAAGAATAAAAAAAAGAGAAGTCTTTCAGCAGGAACTTTTTGCGGAAGATGGAAAAGGACAGATGCACTGATGGAATACTGTCAGGGAATCTGCAGCTGAAAGAGGAGGGGGTGATGTTGGCAGTATCATTGCAGTTTCTCAGAAAGAGGCAGCACATTCCTAAGAGGAGGCCAAGACAAGAGAATGCACAGGCTTGAACTAGATGGAGGAGGGAGGAAAAGGTTCAGAATAGCCACATTTCTAGCATCTCCCAGGGTATCTCTGTTAGGTTTAAAGGTTATAGCTTTAGTCTGGCAAGACTCTATTAGGTGTAAGCAAATAAAGAATTCGACTTGATTGGATCTTACTATGTCGTCTTTGGGCTAAGGCCTCACTGTCAGGTTGTGGAAGCTGTTAACAAAAATAATTCCTGGAACTCCTGATCAATAGGCAATGCTCTAGCGCAGTGATGGCGAACCTTTTAGAGACCGAGTGCCCCAAAACCGGCCCCACCCCTGCTCTGCCTGCCCCGCCCTGCCCACTTGCAGGGTCACTCACCGCCTCCATGGCCCACCACAGATTGCCCAGGTGGCCCCGCAGCGCCATGGCCACACCCTCTGCCCGCGCCCCACAGCATCAACTCTGCAACAGGATACAAGGTCAGTCTTGTCCCTGCTGCCCAGCTGCTCCGCGTGTCCTCTGCTGCGCTGCTCGGGGGCGACTCCTCCAGGGGGGCTGCTGGTGAGGGGACCATGGGGGGAGGTGGGGCTGGGGCGACGGTGTGTGTGCGTGCCCACAGAGAGGGCTATGAGTGCCGCCTCTGGCATGTGTGCCATAGGTTCGCCACCACTGCTCTAGCGATAGAAAATTGGCTTCATTCAAGTGATTTCAAGAGGGGGACTTGGAGTATATCCGTGGTTGTAAATGTAAGTGGGCTGCCAAGCATCTCAGTTTTGATCACATGACCATGAGGGCACTGAAACGTAGTAACTTTGATCACAGGTGGGAAGTCCATTTTTACAGCATCATTGTAATTTCTAATGGTTGCTTATAAGTCGAAGCCTACCTATAAACAATGATAGGGCATACCACATTTTTTGCTGCAGAGTGCTGAACCTTTTGGTAAGCATTCCATTTTTGTGCATTTTCAATTTCCATCATAGCCTGCTTATCATATTCAGCAACTAACGTTCAATTACATGAAAAATATTACATACTCCAAGCTTATTTATTTTATCGCATGTTTTATCATAAACGTCTATAAATGAATAAACATACAGAAAACAGCTTCCCACTTATTCATTCAATGATCTGCTGACCAGCAAAAATTCAGCTCCACATATCTCCTGCTTGACATAAAGTCACACTACATTTACCAAATATCGTTCACTATAATTTCTTGTACAATTTGTCAGCATTATGCCAAACACCTCTCAAACATATTAATAAACTAATCCCCATACACATTTTGCATTTTTATTACTTTTCACCTTATATAAGAGGTCAGTAATGGCATTTTTTCCAATTGTCATGCAGAAATGTACTCTACACAGAGACATTTATTTATTTATTGACTTAATTCATATGGCTGCCCATCTAACAACAGTGAGTCTGAATGGGTACAAAAAAGCTTCAAGAGTTATAAACAAATAGATGACATACTTTCCCATAAATTTACATCTATTTTAAAACATTTCTCTAATTATACTGTCTCCATCCATACCATTACCATTTTTCAGTATTACCTAGCATTTATTACTTTTTTTTTTTAAATTTTAGCACTAATTTTAGCATTTCAGTTCTACTTTTGACGTATTATTAAAATTCTCATGCAAATCTCTAAAATTGTCCTTTCATCACTTTCTTACTTCAGTTTCATCCCAGATCTTTTCATCTTTCTTATTTTTAATTCCATTCTGTTTTCTGGAGTTTCTTTTAGTATTTGTTTTTTTTTCCTTCCCTCTCCTAAACTTCTGGTCACCCTTGTATCCTGCTCTAAATACTGTAACTCAGTTTTTCACCATAAATAACTTAATCATGCTTTTGCATCCATTTATTTAATATTGGTATTAAAGAAAGACTTATGCTTGAACCTTTTCCCTAAAATAATCACTAATCACCATTCTCCTTTATTCTTGGGTCATCAAATAATCCAATGACCTTTTCTGTATTCGCTGAATTCATTTCTACCCATCCATTCTTGTTATCTCACAGTTTTCCCTCTGGATTGCATTCATACAAAATCTTGCAACATCCCTATCCCCTAAAAAAAACCCACCACTTGCCCCTAATTCTTTATCATCACTCACTGGAACTCAGCATGCAACTATCACCACCATACAAATTTCTAGTTTCACACAGTACCGCAAAAATCTGACATGCATTTTAGACTTCCACTCATAATTAAACTTACAGTTCCCTACATACAGTATAGAGGTAGTCCTCGACTTACAACTGTTCACTCAGTGACTGTTCGAAGCATTGAAAAAAATGCCTTATGACTTTTGTTCACACTTACGACCACTGCAGCATCCCCATGATCATGTCATTTACATCTGGATGCTTGATAACTGACTCACATTCATGACGGTTGCAGTGCCCTGGGGTCATGTGATCCCCTTTTGCGACCTTCTGACAAGCAAAGTCAATGAGAAACCAGATTCACTTAAAAACCATGTTACTAATCTAACAATTGCAGTGATTCACTTAACAAATATGGTAAGAAAAGTTGTAAAATGGGGTAAAACTCACCTAACAAGTTTCTCACTTAGCAACATAAATATTGGGCTCAATTGTGGTCATAAGTTAAGGACTGCCTGTCTTCGTCAATGAAGACAAGGCTGCCTCATTTAACTCTGTTAGATCCTTCCCTTTTTTCTTAGTTTCACCAAAAACAAACAAAAACCATCACAAGTCTGATTTTCTTTCTTTCATTTTTTTCTTTTTGCTCTTCTTGCTCCATATAGTCTTCCTGTCTTTCAAGTTGAAATCATTGATGTGCCATAGAGGGGCACTGTGGGTGGTGGTTAAGGAGTTGGAGCCAATATTTACATTCTATGGAAAAATAGTGTTTAGCTTGTTTTATACGGGATTGTGGTTGTATGCTTTCTCACATATAGGCACTTCCACATCTTTAACCAGTTTGCAGTTTTTCACTTTTTCAGAAGTGTGTCTAAAGCAGTTTACAGGAGGATGCCAGTTATATATTGTAGTAAAAGTGTGCTTATCTTCCAATTTCCTCAATCCCAATTTCCCATATAATTCTGGAGTTTTATTTTTTTTAAAAAAAGCATTGTAGCCTGTCTGACATCTCCAGACATGACTTGTTGCAAGAAGAAAAAGGGCTTCAGGTCCTAACTAACCCATAATTTACAGATTTTACTATGTGTATCCCCCAGCTACAGATCAGTAGTTGCTGCTGGTGCTGGCAAAGACCAGTTTGATAATTTCTCTTCTGAAAGACTTGATTTGGTGAGTAAAGGGAGGATTCATCAGAGTCTTCTTCTACCTTAGAGAATCCCTCCAGATAGCTAATGACACTGTAAATTATATTTTCATGCAAGTTCTGACTTTATTCTAGTTTGTAGGCTGCCCTCCTACCATCATCTCTGTCAAGGATTCTCTGTACGGCACTATTTTTTTCCTTTTAGTAGTCAGGATTTCTTTTTAATACTATCAAGAGTAATAAAAGATACACTTTCTCTCTCTCATCTAGTGTTGACTTTTTATTGTAAATGATGTATGGTTAACAAACATCTACATATTTGTCATAGTGCCACTAAATCAGTAAGAAGGAGAATTCAGGCCTACAAATGAAGATGTTAGACAGCAGTGTTCACTTAGCATCGGCACAATTGGATTTGACTAAACCTGCGACTGAAAGAATGGGAGATAAAGCCTCTTTCTATGATTTCTAAGGAAGAATGTTAGAAATCCTCTTTTTTTTGTATCCTGTTTGTCATTGTTGAAATATTTTAGCTCTTTCATACAAGACAAATACCAGATTCCATTAGCACTGTGGAAACATTAATAGTGTCATTCCTATCTGGGGATAACTGGGGAACATAATTGCAGATTATTACAACATTGAAGAGCTGTATGTAGTCAGGGAACAAGAAGAAATAGCAACAGACTAAGAGAAATGACTAGGAACAGAAAACTGCTTTTTGGATTCTCGTATATACTAATTATCAAATTTTATTTTAAATACCAGTTCCTTCTAATTCTTCACAATATCTTTAGAATATTAACACCTCAGAGGTGCTTAATAACACAATTAAATATTTTGTCCATATTTAGGTAACACATTCTTCATATTCTATTTTAAAATGTTCTTAATACTGGGCTAATCTTTTGTATGTGGGACATCTAATTTTCCATTTATAAAATGGTGTTTTTGCATGAATGTGTGCATATATTTGTGTATGGATAAGAATTACTTGAATAATAAAGCACCCTTAAACTACATTTACAAGAAAAGTGATATTTTTTTAAACCAATCTTGGGCATCCATTCCTTTCTGCTTTTAAATCAAAACTGAAACACAAATAGTTTTTAATTACAAAATATCCAATACAATATAAATGAGAGCAGTAAATAGCATATTTATTATGTTAATATATTTACAGAGCCTCCTTCCCTTCCCAAGAAAAGACTTAAAACAAAGAAAAGTAATACTTATTTCCAAATTACATTCATATCTTATAGACTTTATCAGCAGTTCCATGAAGAACTTATAAGTTTCTTTTTCACAGCTTTATGATTTAAAAAGTGTTAATGGACCTACATTACAGTATAATGAACTGCATTCATTGTAACTGTGTTGATATTCCTTTTTTATAACAAAATATACTTTGAACAGAAAAATCAAGAAATACCATATAATGTTGTTCTTGCCATTTTTAAAAAACAGAAACCTTATTTAAAGTTCATTTTGTAATATTAATTTTCCTGAAATAAGCACTTATATATTTTTAAATTTGTAAATACAATAAGTAGAAAAATGGGATACTAGGAAAATAATATGTTTCTTAAGAAAATGATAACATGTGATTCAATTTTAACAGCTCTTCCTTGAGGAATGGGTCATAAAAATTTCCTTTATAAGACATTTTCCTGTAGATAGTGACTTCAATTCTCTTGCTCCTGTGTACTAGTTATTAACATGGCACTGAATAATTTGTTACAATAAAAAACATAATGACTATTAATATTAGATTTAAAAAATATTAGATTTAAAAAGTCACTGACATTAATTCTGGACAAACCTTCTCTTTCTGTCACTATTTAGGTGATAGCTAGGTGTTTATTGACTGGACATGGTATTATTGTTTAAACATATATTGACTACTATATTAGCAAATGGTAATTTATATGAAAAAAATAGTTTTTTGGTGGTGATCCATAGCATACAGGAAAAATGCAAGATATACAATTTTATTTTTCCATGCAATTTGTAGCATATGTTTTACTGTCTACTTTAAGTATACCCTTTGTATTTTAGACACATCAACATAATATGATGTAATTTTTTAAAAAGGTTTTCTCTGTTTTCCTCAGAACTATTTACTACCAGGGCTAATGTTCAGTAAGGCATCACAAGACTGCCATTTAATTGTGGTAAAAATCATTCATAAAAATACATATACTGTGTAAACTTCACTGCTATTTGCTAAACAAAGGATAGTGTAGATGTAATAATTACTTGCCAGAAGAAATCACTGTAAGTTTTTTTTTAAAAATCAGGGTATGTTAAATCAGCGATCAGGATTGCAAACTTAAATAGAATGCACAAACTAAAAAGGGATTTTGATTTGTTCTACTGACTATAAAATACTACATTCAACTATTCTATTTTTAATTCTGTATTTAATGAAGATTACTAATAGAAGTCTTAATCATATTTATAAAATAAGTTTCAGTTTCCTATTTAAATAGCATTTCTTTCATTAAGGTAATGTGCAGGCTGTTTTCTATTTTTCTATTTGCCAGTTTTCACAATATGTTTGAATACTGTCAATGTTTGGAAGACATTTAATCACTGAAAAGTCTGAAAAAACCAGTGCATTCTTTTAATATAGTTGTCAAAATCTATGCAATACTATTATTATCTGACAATACAATATTTTCACTATATCCAAAGATATTTAATATTATTACAGCTAACTCATGGAACACTTGGACAGAACAACGTAATCCCTACATTCATTTACTTGGGACTACAGAGTTTATTTGAACTTAATTCCTAATGCATACATAGGATTGAATGAGAACTGATTAAAGTAAAGTGCTCAAGAAAAGGGGGCTCCTCGGTAAGATTCAAATTACTTCAACATAAAAATGAACTCTAGTTCTAATCAATAGTTTATACATATTACCATCTGAAGACAGTTTTCTCTATTTTAAATGTCTTGATCCTTCAAGGTACTGTTTCATATACAAGGCAAAAGATATAAAGCAGTAAAATATTATTGCTTCAATCATATGTGAAATAAAACCAATGCCCGCTGGAAATTTTAATCAGTCCCTAATGTATCTACTGGATTTTTTTGCAGGGAAATTTCAGTGAAGCATTTTCCTGCTTCATTCACTATTTCCCATTCATATTCTTAACCACTATGTGATGTTTAGCTGGAAACTATTCTAAGCATATGCCCAGGTTTTATTGGTTTTTTTTTTAAAGGAAACCACTATGAAAGAAAGTATGTGCCTTATCGCAAGGCTGCAGCTTTGCATTTCATTGCTCTGATAAAACACCAAAGCAAAAGAAAGAAAAAGACCCACAATCTTACAAGACCAGCACAGTCTTAGAAAAGGATTAGAATTTGAAATAAGCTTTTTTAAAAACTAATCAATCAACTCCTACTGTAATATTAGAATCAGCTCTTAAGAAGGCTATTTAATCCCTTCAAGGTTTATTGCATATTCCATTATTGACTACAGTAACACAAATTCTCATACACATACCATTTCAGGTTGCATACAGCTGGGATGAAAATAAAACTTTGCATCCTGCTGTGTGCAAGCAATCAACATTTTCCTGAAAAGGGACATTGATTCTTTTTAAAGCAAAAGATTTAATTGCAATATAACTTTTTAACGCTTTTCTTTAGGAAAAAGGGGATATTTCAGTGCTTTTTCTTCTTTTGACACACTATGCCATATATTTAACATCCAAAGTTTTTTTTATTTATTCTCTAATTCAGGACCCTATACTTAGCCATAAAGCTTTTTTTCCTTTATTTTAGACTACAATCCTGTTTACTTCGTCCCAACCCTTTAGCCTGACTGGGCTGTAAAAAAAATGGGTTTACTTCCACCTAAACCTGCTTCTTAAAAGCACTAAATCCAATTAAACTCAGTCACATCATTATAAATACACGTTGCACCCATTTGCATGAGTAACCACTATAGAAGGATGTTTTAATATCTGAACAATTAACTAAAATCAAATTTATAATAAATCTTATATCAAAGTAAACAATATCTGTAATCAATTATTTCTAGGCTGAACTTCAAAAAGTCGACTGATCTTTACTCCTTAAGATTCTTCTATAATAAAGTGTTTTATATATGAACACTTTTCAAAATTTCCCTTCATAATCACCAAACGCCCAGATTTTCTATCCTACATATCACCACAGAGCCCTCCTGTGCAGAAAAGAGGTTTTGTCACTACAGATCATTCCCTCAAGAAATAAACTCTTTTTTTTTTTTTTATCAATCTGAGCAATGGGCAAAGAAAATCGCAAGTTCCTGCCTAGGAAACCATTACTTATGGAGATAATTGGGGGGGGGGGAAGTTGCTAATCTCCTATCAAAGTTTCTAAATCCTGGTTCCAGTGACAGTAATTCAGCCGCGAATGCTCCATTTTAAACCTTTAGACCCGAACTCAGGCGATTCGGAGGTCGGACAACGCAGGTGCTTCTCCGGGGTTCCCAGTGAAAAACGTGGAAGGGACCCCCGTTTGCCTCCTTCAAAAGCCAGCGCTTCCCTCGGAGGAAGGCGGCGAGGGCTGCCCACGATTCCGCCTCGCCTCAGCCTCAGGAAGCCCGCCGCCCGGTTCTCGAACTGAAAAGCCCGCAGTATTCAGAGACCCAAGTCCGGCTCCCGTGGCCGTCGAAGAAAGTTTTCCGCCCCGGGCTCGCACCTCCACCACCATCGTCCGCCGAACTCCCCACCGCGCGAGCCCCGCTCCCTCGCTGCCAGGGAAAGGGCGGGAGATCAGCAAGAGCCGGGCAGGCGCGACCCCATTCTCCCGGCCAAGCCCCTCGCCTTAACACTCAACCAGACGGGGAGCAAAACTTAACGCGGAACGCTTAAACTCGCACCAAGCGGGAAGGAAAGGTAAAAAGAGACGACGACGACGGCACGCTCCCCTCCCTCCCCACCTCCCCACCCCGCAAAATCCGGACGCGACCGCCTCGCAGTCTCTGCAGATGCTGCCGAAACGAGGAAGGAAGGAAGAGGAGGACGAGGAGAGAGTCGCCCCAGGCAAAGTGGACTTACGAGCGGGAGGAAGAAACTCTGCGCCACCACAACCAGAGGGAAAGGCTGCCGCAGGTGCACCATCATCCTGGCTCCGGAGTCTTTTAAGAGGAGCGTCCTTTGCCTTGGCTATGGCTCATCTCCACTTCGGAAGGCAGGGCGGAGCGCAGGGACATTCCACGCCGCCGCCGCCGCGCCCGCTTCGGGAGCCTGCCCCGCACGCGCGCCCGCAAAGCGAGGGAAGAGACGCGGGAGCGGACGAGTGTGCGAACGGGAGGCCGGCCGGCCGGCCAGAAAAAGAACACCACACCCCCCCCCCTCTCAAGCGATCGTCTGTCGAGTTCGCTCCTCCACCGCAGTCAGGCGGCGCTGGGGTGCGACTTTCTTCCGCGCTGGCGCCCCTGGTGGGGGGTGGGTGGGTGGGCTGGCGGGCTGGGGAATGGGAGAGAGGCAGAGCTAGGAAAGGCGCGGCGTGCAGGTTGTCTGGATTATAAACGCGAAAGCTTGGGAAGATCGCTGGGGGAGGCAGGCGAGGGCGGGAGGGAAGGGGACTCGCGCGCAATGCCGCGTTGGGCGTCGAGCGACTCCATAGTCTCTCTCTCTCTCTCTCGGAGATGAAAGGGGGAGGGTAGGTTGCCTTGTTCGTCCTTGGCGGGAAATTGCAGCGAGGAACCAGAACTGGGTCTGACTAGTTCCATCTTGGGCCCGTGCTTTAGAAGCGGAGCTTGGGCGTGAGGAAGCATTGCTCCCTGACTGTGGACTATGCTCCGCAGCCTTGTTTGGGATGGGCGGGAGACAAGCCTTCCATTACCAATACTATTTTATTCACTGGAGTCAGACTTGGGGAGCAAAGTGGCTCTGGGCACCTTGGAAATAAAACTGAGTTCTCTAGTTCAGCTTAAAGCAGAATTGGCTACCCTCAGGCACTTCCTTTTTTCCCCCCAGTAGACTGTTAAGATGTACAAATTCAAAGGACAGAGTTCTAGCCTGGACGTTTCAGTACCAAAGCTGAATATGGCTCACAACATTTGCTTTTGGTTACTTTTTTCATTTCAGCATTGTTGCTGAGAGCAAGGCTTGCTCCTAGAGTTAAAACCATTAGGAGTCAGATGTTTTTGTACATCCCTATGAGTCACGAGCAAAGAACCAAATAGAGACTATCTGTCTACTTACTATATGGACGTTCTTGTCTTAGGGAGACCATAAGGTTGCCAGTAGGCAAGTTACAGTATCTGTTGGCCCAACCGCCAACCAACATCTTGTTTTCCCATTGGGGCCTCATTCCCAAGATTGGATGCAGGAAGCGACTACAATACTGCCATTGTTGATCAGGTCTCAAGAACTGATCTTGCCGCTGAAGATGTTACCTAGCCTGTAACAAAACGTTCAGAAACCAACCCACAAGCTCAGAGAACGAACCTTCACCCTCAACATAACGAACCTTCACCCTCAACATACCTACTCATTGTGGGTTTTGCAAAAGTAAGCATAGGCTTGTCTGTCCTTCTCAATAAAGAGTGACTGCCTCCTTGAACAAGGAGATAGTGGCCGTGCATAATCAATCTTTTCTGTTTTAGTATGCAGTGGACAACCCATGACCCGTGTTTTCTTTTCAGAGATATTTCTTTACTTAAAACTTTCTCTTAAATAGGGAAACAGAAGGGGGGGGGGGAATCAGCAGGACCATTTTTTTACTTCCTGCTGGCTTCCCTACTATGAGAAGCTGGCAGTGAGCATCAGAAATTTTCCTTCCTTCCTTCCTTCCTTCCTTCCTTCCTTCCTTCCTTCCTTCCTTCCTTCCTTCCTTCCTTCCTTCCTTCCTTCCTTCCTTCCTTCCTTCTCTCTGTTCCTTCTTTCCTCCATTCCTCTTCCTTTCTCCCTCCTTCCCTCTCCACTCTCTCTCTCCTTCTCCCCTCCCCTTCCCAGTAGGCAGGTAAGTGGCTGCTGCTGGGTGGGGGAGGAAGTGGGGGAAGTAACAAGTGGCCAGTGAGGAGTGAGCTCAGAGGGACTGGACCATTTATCCATTGACTTTCTTCCTGCAAGCTTCCTAGAGACTTTGCCAGGAAGAAGGTGGCAGGGAGTGTAGGAGCATCGGCAATTCCATCAGCTCCTTCCTGGTTCCCTATTGACTTACGGGAAGCTACCATGGATGGTTGAAAGTGAGGATCGTGTCACTGCTTCCTGAGGCAGTGTGGTGTTGGCAATGAACAATAGCAGCAGAGTGGTTAGATAGAAATGTATGTTACTTTAGAATAGATAATGTATATAAAATTTAATGTATATGTAGAGATAATGAATTGATTGTAAAATATGGTATAATCTGATAAGAATGTATATACTGGAATGTCACGTCAAATCCAATGTTTTTTTCTAATTGTTTTATAAATAAAAAGTTTTTTTAAAAAAATAGCAGCAGAGTGGCACTAAAGTAGCAAAACCTCATATTTCATTTCCTCAAGACTAATGGGGTCTGGCATTCTGTAAGTTAGCCCACTTGAGGTACCTTTGTTGACAAAGTTTTGCTCTGTGAGGCAACATTTCTCCCAGCTGAAGGTTGCAAAGCATCAAGCAGACACAAGAGATTTAGTGGTATACAGATAACTTCAGGGAGTGGCCACCCTGGCTTTTCCTGTGTCTCTTTAAATTTCCTCCTTTCTTAACCTTTGGCCAAGGTTATGAGAAAAAATTGGCCACGGAGTGAAGGAAGAAAAACTCATTCTTGGTGCAGTATCCCCTTGTTCAAATGAGTCAGAAAACATTGCAATTATTATTTAAAGCACATTCTTCCGGTCACCTGTTGCTCCTCTGCTCTATCTGATGTCAGTGTGCACCCCTGAGACATTTCTCGGGAAGTGGTGTTCATGTTAGCATGACATGTGAAAAAGTAATGAATTGTAGTAGTAATGCTGCACAGAACAACTGTTTTCCTTAAGGAAAGGATTAAGACTTCAGGCATAGCACACCTCTGAAAAATCTATTGAATACATTGGGACTAATTTCTCAAAAACTAGGGAAGGGAAAAGATTTCTATATAATAAATATGTCGTGTTGGGTGTGGGAGCAGGGATCCACTCTAATACTTTTTGTTCTATTTTTGTCCTGTTATGTTATTTATTATCCCACTATACACAAGATTGCCCCTTTTGTCCACAGCCTAAGCATATCTAAGGACTAATGTCAAATAATTAAAATGTGTGTGTTTCAAGACCTTTTTGTGCCTTGTTATAGCAGGTTGTTTCCGTGCCTCATAACTACTGTGAGCAATCTAGGGTGGCAGAAAAATATAAGCTGCTAAGATCATACATAGGTAGAAATGAAAGAGATGATTTAAATGGAACACTTTTTCCCCTCTATGCTTCTCGGTGTCTCTTTTAGAATTTGGATTCACTATTATGTAACTCAGCAAGGCCTCTTGGACCATGCTGTGGGATATATTATAACAAGGAGAGTTGTAGCAGTTAACGCTATTATAGGGAGAATGTCCAGAATCCAAAACAAAGCATACCTTATTTTATCTATCATATTAACCTTGTTTCTGACAGCTACTGTATGTTATGGGTTTGAGGCAAATAGCCATTTGTATACATGTCTCAGCTCCCAAAGAAAGAAAACCTGATTGCTGTAAGAGCTGAGGAAATAGGACAGACTGACTGGACAAATTTACCTTAGCAGGTTCCATTTTGTTAATTAGATTGTAAAAAAAAAGCATACCTTTTTCTTTCTTTCCATCTTTTCAAGTATGTGTTAGACAGCAATTTGTATAATAACACGCCATCTGTCATTTTGGAGAAGCGAGACAGACTGTATTATCATACCACTGTCACATAGAGAATCTTTATAACACTTCCAAAGTTGTTAATTCTTATTTATTCAGAGACTCAAGTTACATGGAAACAAATGCTAATGAAACAAATACAATGAACAATTGCTGCTGTTCATACTTTCTGAATTAAAAGCCTCACTCATTCATACATATATACAGTCATGCATACTTATCCAATTCAAAATTTAGCTGGCCAGACCAGGTTTGAACTCCGAACAAATTGAGGCAGATGCCTATCATGCCCATTCTCTTGTTTGGTGAAATAGCTCCAAAGTACAAATGTTTCCATCCATTTTTTAAAACATCCAGCATAGCTTGTTGGGTTCTGACTTGTTACTTTCCCACCGAAATGTCTTATCTAGTTAACATGTAAACTCTCTCTTGTTCTGAGAACCACTGTGTTTTGAGAACAGTCTCTTTTGTAGTATTAAACAAGTCTTCATTCTGGCATTTTTAGACATAATAAGCTGAAATCTTCTAAAACAAGTTCTTCTATCATGATGGACTCCTTTGGATGGGGCTTGGGTTTTCATTTTTTATACATGTCTACCGTGGTTTAATGATTAAGATAGTAGATTTGGATCGGGAAGTTCCAAATTTCCCTCAAGTTACTGGATTATGTTGGACCAGTCATTTCCATCCCAACCTACCTCATAGAGTTGTTGTGGTATAAATTTCATGGGATATTTCCATGAAAGCCACCTTGAGGAAAGTGGGATACAGATCTAATGAACAGCACTCATAACTTCATAACTTCACATATACTCAGATGTAGGTATGTTTGAAACAGACAGTTGGAAATAAATCTAAAAAATGTACTAAAAGTCAGGTCATGTAGAAAATTTATTAAGCAATTTTCCTTAAATGTTAATGGGTTGCTATTTTCCTCTAAATATTTCCTTAAGAAAATGTATTGTGATTGTCCTACAGTAACTGTTTTGGGTATGTCTTATATATAATCCTATATATAATAAACAAATTAATATTAGTAGCAATGTGAAGACAATTTGAGTTCAATCGCTTTTTATATAACTTCTAATAAATGCTAATCAATAACAAAAATACCAAATTTATTTTATTGTATTAAGAAAGTGGGCAGGATCCATGGGGCTTTGAGTTCTGCTACTCTGTTTTAGATTTAGACAGGAGCTGATATTCAAGTCATGGTGAATGCTTCTTTGAAGAACAGAATACTTATGCTTCCTCTGGACTCTGGAGGAAGTGATGGTTCACCCTCTCTTCAAGAAATTAGTACTAGATTCAAAAGTACTGGGTACTTTTCGCCCAGTCTCCAATCTTCTCTTTTTAGGAAAGCTTGTTGAGAAAGTGATAGACTAGCAGTTCCAAAGGACCCTTGAGGAATCTGGATTTCTTTCAGTCACATTCCATTTGTAGCATTGAGGCAGCACTGATTACACTTGTGTTGGCTTAGAATTGGCCTTCGAATAGGCCTGTGTTGGCCTTAGAATAGGCATCCATCTTGACCCTGCTTGATTTTTCGCTGGCCTTCAGTACACTTAGTCACTGCATCCTCCTGAATTGGTAGAGGTTTAGGAGTGGAAGACATGGTTTTTTTCAGTAGCTGTCCTTCCTCCAAGGCTGGTTCCAGAGTGTAATTCTCTCCCCCTGCATTTTTATAGATTTATAAGTTGCCTCCTTCATTCTAGGATCATAAAGCTTTATGTGGTAGCAGAAACGATCAAACTATAGCAAAACTTTGTGTTCACATCGAATATGCATGCTTATGGGAGTTTTACTAAACCAGGACTAATTGCCATCTGTGACATTTGCCTACGGAAAAATCAGAAAATGAGAGTGTGAATTTTGCAATTTCGATTAGAAATATAGAGTTTCCATCTAATTGTCCACCTTATCTGTGCTGATTGTGTACATTTCTAATTAAAATCAAATATTACAGGTGGCAGAAATAGTCTAGCAACTTCATTTGAAAGGAAAGCCCAAGGCATGCATCATACACTGAAAAGCTATTATAGAATTTCTACATTAAGAAAAGGATAACATGTAGCAGAAATATGTTGAAATACAGGTTTTTTTACAAAATTGATACAGAAAGTGACTTAGAATTGAAAAGGCCAATCTTTCTGAAGAGGAGTGTAAATATTTATAAAGTAGCTTTTATAAAATTGTAGGGGATAAACTGAAGTTTATTTGATCAGAGGTAACCTAATCTTTTCTACAATTTATTCTGCATTTATTTGAAAAAAAAACTTCACTTAACAAAACAATGTACAACAGATAATATAGGTTATATTTTTTTTAATTGCATCTACAAAGCTCTTATTGCTTGACCATAAAATGGTTGTGACAAGTTACCAGATTTGGGTTTTTCCCCGTTTTCTATTATACAGGTTATTCAGTAATTTCTGGCATCTCTCATCTATTATTCCTTCTCTTGACAAATTCTGTTCATGGTTCGATTCTTTTCCTCATAAGTAAAAGTTCAGTTAACCATTTACTTGTATTCTGAGTTGAATTATTTATCATAGAAAATATAATTCATATCAGAATCTGATTTATTTCATTTTATTTTTGCAGAAAGTATCTTACTTTCTTCCCTATTACTTTTTTGTTCTTATATTTGTCCAATGACAGTATATTTATTCATTAGTATGTAGTCTTTTCTCCATCTTATCCACATCTCGCAGAATCATTTTTATAGATTTATAAGGAATCTGTAACCAGGAACAGATTTAACTAGTATTTTGTGCCCTTCTTCTACAGCTATTGTCCTTCTAAATCCAGAACTTAGAATGGAATAAGTTGCCAGTGCACGGAGTCAATTTATATTGTTTCACAGAAATGCTGACATTGTTCTAAACATAGCATTTATCATTTAGAGCAATTATGTACAGTTTCCTCTGTTCAACAGTTCATTCCTATGGCTCTTTTTTAATGCCTAAAGAACTTAATAACTTTCTACTCCTTGCATAAACAGGGAGAAAATCAGAGGAGAAACATAAAATGATTATACAAGGAAATGTATCATGACTCTTCAGATATGAGAATTAATATGGAACTAGATTACACAAGACTTAGTGCTGTCTTGAGAGATATTTATACAAATGTGCATAAAAGAACAAGAAAAGCATCCTCTGAACAGAATCCTTAAAAAGAAAGAAATGTGTAAGTTTCCATTGTGGTGCACAATAACCAAAGGATATAGGGAACTCTATCCTAAGTATAGAACCCTGATTTTCTTAGATTTGTTGGTGCCAGGTGCAAAGTTGGTGCCAGATTTGGGTCAACAGATTTCAAGAAAAGATGGACTTGGACCATTTGTGGGAACGTAACAACTCTAAGATGATGATGTGCTTAATTCTGCCCTCTAATTCTAAGCCTACTCTTCTACAAAAAGCTACGGTATATTACAAAATTATAATTGTATAGATTTCATATACCAATGTTATGTACAAACTTGCAACAGCCATATTAATGCATTATGGAGCTTATGCACTGCAGAAATCCTTATAAGGAGAAATACTAGTGTGTATGTGGCTTAAATTGTACAAAAGAATGTGCATTGCTACTATAGAATGTACTATTTTGTAATTAACATATAAAACCTAATAACCCTAATAACCCTTTCCGAATGGACCAAAATTCTGTATAAACCAATGACACTATATGCTTCTTGAAAATTCATTTATGTATTTGTTACATGATTTTTTTTACTAACCTTTAAATATTTTCATGCATTATTAATCAAATAACTAAGAGGAATTAAATCATGAAAACAATTCTCAACAAGTTATACAAAGGAAAAAAATATAAAATCATTAGCAGAATTAAAACTAATTACCATTTAATGAGAAATAAATCCTATTGTATCCATGTAATGTTAGAATAGATCCTAAGAAAATGAACACAGTATTGTAGGCATTTAAAATTGAAACTTTAAACCCTGGCAAAGTTCCCTTGAAAAAGGATTCCACAAATAGTGGAGAAGAGGTACTCTTTCTATCATATTCTAGAAAGGAGGGAGATTGTAAATAGTCTGCTGAAGATCTGCAAGTAGTTTGCTGAAGTTCCTAGTATGTAAATGGACTTCTTACCATACAGGTGGCCCTTGGTTAACAATGATTAATTGGGACCAGGAACTCCATAACTAAATGACCCAGCTGTAAAGCATGACATCCCATCACTATGCCAATTTATGATGCAGTTCCAGCAATTCCAGTTGCAGTTGTTAGGAGAATCCCATGTTGTCATTAAGCACAATGTTATGTGATTGCCAGTTGCAATCATCTGCCAAATAGCAGTCA
>NW_015386573.1:251935-302969 GCF_001527695.2 Protobothrops mucrosquamatus | reverse complement strand
CCCTTGGTTAACAATGATTAATTGGGACCAGGAACTCCATAACTAAATGACCCAGCTGTAAAGCATGACATCCCATCACTATGCCAATTTATGATGCAGTTCCAGCAATTCCAGTTGCAGTTGTTAGGAGAATCCCATGTTGTCATTAAGCACAATGTTATGTGATTGCCAGTTGCAATCATCTGCCAAATAGCAGTCATATCAGTGGTGGGATTCAGCCGGTTCGCACCACTTTGGCAGAACCGGTAGCTAATTTTTTGTTGCCCAGGCCAGAATGGACTTCCGGAAGCGGCATCCACAAAGAGAATCGGTTGTTCACATATTTGAATCCTACCACTGAGTCACATGGCCATGAGACCAATGCTACAATGATTGAAATACTAAGCTGATTGCTAAGTTCCAAATTACGATCATAATTTTAAATAGTTGCTGAACAAATCATCGTTAATCAAAGATTACCTGTAGAATCATCACCAAGGTTTGAATTTGACTCAAAGAGGCTTTATCTTTAATTTGAAACTGCTGGTTTCCAAATTGTCTTCAATAATAGCCCAATATGTATTATTATCTGACTTAATAATTACCAAAACAGAGATCACTGATACTCATTTCCTAGGCTATTTCTCCCTGGGTATCAGCACTGTTAAATAGACCGGACTAAGAAATAAACACCCTATAGACATAAAGCTACTTTATTAGAACAGCTATTGTTAACAAAATCTTGCAAGCCTGAATGTGCTTCCCTTCTTCTCTCTTTCATCTCCATGTGAATGGTGGGGGAACTGTATGAACCATTTTTGTAAAACACTGGGCTGAAGCCTCATTTATCTAATCATTGCTCTTGGTTTTTCCTCTCTCCTTCAAGGCTATCCTCTATACCAGGGGTAGGCAACCTTGGCTCTTTTATGACACGTGGACTTCCAACTCCAAGAATTCCTGAGCCAGCTTGCTGGCTCAGGAATTCTGGGAGTTGAAGTCCACGAGTCATAAAAGAGCCAAGGTTGCCTACCCCTGCTCTATACACACTTCCCCTGGAAAGTGTGTGCCAGTCTGATACCAAAGTTCAAGAGCATTAATACTCCTTTGGTCCTGCTTTTTCAAAGACCAGCTTTCTTTCCCCCCTAAAATATAACAGGGAATTTCACTAAAGAGTATGGTTAAAATTATTAACATTTGTGGTTTTTAAAATCTGACTAAGCCAGGAGTTGTACTTTATGGAAATGAATTTAAAAAGTTAATTATGTAATGTGTGAAAAATAAAAGTATTTTTTAACTTACATTCAGAAAGTTGTTAAAAATTAAGAACAACAAGAACCACTGTTTGGAAAGGAAGGCCAATAAGCCAGAGAAACACATAAAGTAATCCAGATATCTGTAAAAGTAATATATTATGTTCAGAAGTCTTCATATAAGTGTAAATACTGACTTCCAGTGAGGAAAATGGCAGAGTGTACGCTTCCGGAAGTGTGGAGACAACGCTGAGAATGGAATCGGGATTAAGTGAGGTGCCCAATTTAGTGGGGCTTTGCCAGAGAAAGAAGACACAGAGATTGTGCACTTGTGCTCAGGAGAAAGTCTGCAGGATCTGAAAGGATTCTGCAGGCCCCTTTTGAGTAAGAATATCTGGGAGATGAGTTGCAGCATCAGCAGAATCTTTTAAAGGGCACCAAACCCCACTTCTTAAATCAATTTGGAGTACAAATAATTAAATCAGGGATCCCCAACCCCCAGGCTGTGGCCCACTGGGCCAGGGAAGCAACGAGCAAGTGCGTGTACGCAGCTTCACTTGTATGTGCAGTGGATGTGCAGGCGTGTGCACAGATCCATTTTTGTGACTGGTGGGCCCGCGCTATGCCCCCCTGCTGGTCCGTAAATCCAGACAGGTTGGAGACTGCTGAATTAAATGCTAAAGAGGACTTCAGAGCAGCATTTAACTGGACAATCTTGTTATTGTTCTTACAGCCCATAACATACTTAATAGAAAAAGATTAAGACTTAAAAAAAATAGCTTGCAGCAAAAAGCACAATAAGAATCTGGATTTCAAATGTTTCAAACAAATAGGTCCAAGAAAGGGGTTTTTTTGGGAGGGGGTGAGGGGGGCTTTCTTTATTCCAAGTTCCTGGGAATTAATTAAATAGTAGGTACCTCAGCAATGAAAATCACTGGTCATCTTTCTTTAAAAAAGGTAATATTGGGAAGAGGACTGGTACTATTTGATTTTAAATTTTATTTTGCTGCCTGCTGTTTGATTTGAATGAAGAGATGACTGTTAAGAAATAAGAGGGTCTTACTGTAGATGTAGAAGGTCATGGTTTGAGATTTGGGTGTTATGGTTACTTATGGTATTATATAATTAAAGTAAATGTAGATTTTAAAGATTGTTATATTAGAAATGCCGTACTGTGAATATGGAATAGATGCAAGTCTAGGCTACACCTGAAAATGCCTTTGTTGGCCTCATCTCAAGAAGCAGAAAAGAAGCAATGAGCAGAAACAAATGGTTAACCTAAAGATTTCTTTGTAAAACATAATGGGGTACTTAAGATGAAATCAAAAGAAGAATCAACTGCAGAGGGATTTAGGTTCTCATATGCACAGATTTAATACAGGGAAAAAAAGAATCAGGAATAAAATAGGATAAAATGGAATTTAAAAATGAATTATGTACAAATGCTGAACATGTGCTAAAATGTAAAATCTTTTGTCGAGATTTGAAAGTGGAAAAGTAAGTTAAAGAATGTATGGTAAATGTGCCAACAATTTTAGTTAGAATATTTAAATGAGCGAATGGGAGAGAATGTGGTAAAAAGGTCTGAAATTCTCATTGTCTTACAATTTAAAAGAAAACTTTTCAAAATGATGTCCCTTTAGGATAGAGGGAAATTGTCTAGGGTATAAAGGTACTTTTAATCATGGTTGGGAATGTGAAAAGCATTAAGGGACATTTTATCGTGCATGGTGGACTCGTAAAAAAAGTGAAAAGATACTGGACACAAATGCATATGATGGTGCAGACAGAAATTAATTTTCAAATGAAAATAGAACTTTTCTTATTAGGGCTTAAGGACAGTCAACTAAAAAAAGGCTAATAGATGATTGGTTTTATATATAATAAATACAGTGAGGTATATGACTTGCTGTACAGTACAGTAATTAAAACATCTCCATCCTGGTGCCTTCTGGGTGGCTTACAGCTATCTAAATAAATAAACCTTCAGCATTGAAAATTAAAACTTTATAATTAACCAAGGCTAGATAAAAGCCACCTGTCAGGTGCAATACATCAGGAAGCAAGGCAGTTCTAATGGCTACGCTAATGCTCTCTACAAGAATCTGAACTACTAATGGTCAAAGCAAAATGGCAGTACATAAGAAACAACAAAATTCAAGGTGGACTGGATTTTAAATCTCTTGTGGGCACGAAGGGACTCAAGACTGATGATGCGCTTGAACCCTCCCTCGGGCTCAGCTTGGTCATCTCCTACATGACTAATATGAAGACAGGTAGAAATGGGATATTCTCCTAATTTATTAATCACCTTCAAAGTGAGACACCCCCATCAGGGTCACAGGGCGATTGGCAGGTTCAGGTTCTTTCAGAAGTCCAAAAAGAGGGGGCAGATCTCACCTCAAGGGACATGATGTTCCAGAGGGCAGAAGTACAAAAGGGTCTTCTCCTGGTCCCCACTGGTCAAAATTCTTTGGCCAATGGGGTCCTCAGCATACCTCTTCTGCTGGAGCAAGTGGGGTTGTTCAATCCCATTGGGATGAGATGATTCCTTAGAGAACCTGGATTTATGCCACAAAGGCCTTCAAAGGTTGCATGCATAATAAAGCAATGCAATACAATAAAAATAAAAATGTTACAATATGGTGTTTATTTATATAGATGTATAAATATCAAAAGAGTCCCACTATCTAAAATGTTTTTGCTAGCGTATGACAACTCAAAATATAACCATAGAAAGACATAGTAATGCTGAATAAATAAATAGAGGCAGGGGGAGATTACCTAGATCCCAAATCTAAAACAGCTAAGTAGCATCAATAGAATAGCATGAATAGCAATAGAACTATTAAGACTAAAGTGTAGCTGTCACATGATATCCTGCTATATTAGAACATTATTACAAAAATGTTAGATTCAGATACGCTGTTAGAAGATTAGGTCTATAACAGTTGATACATGAGATGCTATTTAAAATAAATTATCCTTGACCCATAATAATAAGTGTTAACTTCATTTTGATAGAGGAATTGAGTGGGTTTTTAAAAAAATATAAAGTGCAAATTACTACCAAAGTGTTTATGAATCATGTCAATAGAGGATAATAGTTAGTGCTAGAAAAATGTCAAACATATCCGGAAACAAAGAACCACAGCAGTAGACTTGTGAGACCAAGATAACTGATAAACGTCTACAATTACAGTGTGGTATTAATGGTTAGAGATAAGTTGGGGGAAGCCAGCTTGACATCTCAACTTGTTTACAAAGCTCACTGTATGTTTCTTGGTCCAATTTTCATCTTGCCATTATGTGAATAAGAAAGAATAGAAATTTTCTATGGCACTTTGAGGTTTTGGGATGAATGGGGAGTACAAATGTAATAACAGGCTCTACGGGTTTTTTCCCATTAAAATGTGACCTACACCTTAAAATAATTCATCTCCCCACCCACCCCCTTTCAACAACAATAAAGCATCCTGTGGCCCTTTAAAAAACAAAGTTATTTTCATGTAAGCTTTTGTGTATTATGCCCATCGCATCAGATGGTCACAGCAAGGTCCTCTGAGACATTTTATAAGTAGGTAGAGTCAGAGTTAGATGCTTTGAGAGTCAGGAAAAAAAAACACACAATTCCCAAAATGGCTAGGCAGTGATTTGTTTTACAAACTGCAGAGAGTTCGATGCAGTTACAAAATATTATAAATCCATTATTGCAGGCATGCTTTCTGAAGAGGGAAATTTGTTTCAATAAATGATAGCACAGGGAAGAGAAATGAAGGAGGAAAGGTGAAGTGTAGGATAAAATAACCATTAGGGAGAACAAAATTGAATTATTTTGCAAAACAACGCGAGAAAGTGTCCTGGTCTCTTTTTGATTCTTGAGAATTAGTGTTAAAAGTATTGTTTAATAATAGTTATGGTTAATGTTAAATATTAATGTGTTAAATAGTTGTTCACTCCCCCGAGTTCCTTTCATGTAAGATGGGTGGCTATACAAATATAAAAAGTAAACAAATGCATAAATAAATTGCTTTATGTTCCTTCCCTCGCTCACTCCCTCTTCCTCTTCCTCTTCCTCTTCCTCTTCCTCTCCTTTCCTGTTACCTCCCTCTCCCCTCCCTCTCCCTCTCTCTCTCCCTCTCTCCCTCTCCCTCTCCCTTCCCCTCTCCCCCTTCCCCTCCCGTCTCCTCCTGCCAAGTTCCACACTATCCCTTAGGGATTTGAAATATCCTCTGGTTTGAATGTATTATCGTTTGTATTGGCTCATGATTTGCAGCTTTTTATTTCTCTGAGTGGCTTTAAAAGTGGCAGATCCAGCAGAGCTTGAACATGATACTACCCCTGGGTCCTAGATTTCACTTGGAAGTCCAAAACACATCCCAGCCTTGGAGAAGGTCATAGGAACCCACTTCTACATGGTTTCCAAGAAAACTGCACAGATCTCTCCCAAACAGAAATCAGAGTGGATTGAGAGTTATTTTTCCTCAATCTTGTTCCTTCTTATTCAGACTCTCTAATTATCAGTTAGAACGTTTGGAGCGCTTTTGACAAGATTATGGTGCAGGTATTTCTGAGTTAGTGACCAATCATTCAGTGACCATTCAAAATTACAATAGCACTGAGTGAGGAGACTGGTGACCACTCCCCAAAGTTGCGACCGTGACAGTGTTTCCATATTCAGGGCGATCAGGATTCAGGTGCTTGACAGTTACAAGCTCACAATTAACAATACTGCAATATTGTCCTATGGTCACATGATCTCCACATGCAATCTTTCACTGCTGGTTTCCAACAACCAAAGCCAGGGGGCAGCTGGCAGGAAGTCACAAGTTGTGGTCATGTGACATTGTGCTTAATGACCGCATGCAATTTGTGTGTAATAACTGTTGCCAGAATTGCCAGACCTGCTGTTGTGAGTTGGTGCAGTCAAGAGATTTTTCAATTTATGATTGTCGCTTAGCAACCGAGTTGCTGTTCCCAATTGCAGTCATTAACTGAGGACTACCTGCATTTTATTTGTGTGTGTTGTGTGTAATCTTAATACTACCAGTATGATACATTGTCTAGACCAGGGGTAGGCAACCTTGGCTCTTTTATGACTCGTGGACTTCAACTCCCAGAATTCCTGAGCCAGCATGGAAACCTCTTCCTTTCCCCTCAGCATGGCTGGCTCAGGAATTCTGGGAGTTGAAGTCCACGAGTCATAAAAGAGCCAAGGTTGCCTACCCCTGGTCTAAATGTTTCTTTGAATTGCCAAATTTAACTTGTTGCAATTTTGTATATTAATTGAATCTATAATGAAATAATCTATTTCAGCAGTAATAGAAAACAGTGATTGTAAAATCATATAAGGTGAACATAATAATGTGTTCCTTTTACCAAAACAATTTACAATAACATTCTGTCCTTAGGTCTGCTAAGAACAAGTAACTGTGACTGATAATCTAACTTTAAATGAACAGTAATTCCGCCATCTCCTATATATCCACATAGCTTGAGCGCTATCTACTGCCCAAGAGAAGAATTGCATGATATAGAGCAGAAACTGCTTGCTTATTGTTGATAAATTGCTGCTTTCATAACAGCAGGCAGGATTTATAGCATATTATGCAATTAGAAAGGAAATGTATACAGGTTAAAAATAGGTGAGGCATTTAGTTGGAGAATCTTTTCAAAATGCAATTTTTTTGTGCTATGAACTGAACACAGTCTGAATTGCACTCACTGGAATTTTTAGAAAAGGCAAGATTTAAAGTTACGAATAAAAAAATATTTTAATAAACCCAGTTATCTTTAATTTAAACAAAATCGCATTACATGCAGTCTCATTGTGTGTCTTTTAAATTTGTCATACTAGGGATCAATATTTAGATATTTAATTTTAGACTTTCAAAATATATTTAAAGTTCTTTAAGATTTATCTTTCATAGTGTTGTAAGATGTCAATTGTGCAGTGTGTCAATTTTTAATAATTTTACCCTCAAATGCATATCCGCTTTTACATAAATTATACAACATTTGTATAAAGACATCCTTTTTCCATTGACTGCAATTAAAAGGCACCCAATGAGACTGCATGTAATGCAATTTATTCCATTTAGAGAATGCATATTTTATCTCCAAAATGCAATACATGAATATTATTTTATGCTACTGAGAAGTACCGTAGTTCAGGAATAGCCAATCATTCAGGGAAATCAGACTTTGGAAAATGTCTTTATTTTGACAGGTGAATGTCTCTTTTGAGATATCACCAAAGATTTGTGATTTTGAACAGTTTAGCCTCAATTTTTGAATAGGGTTTTATTGTTATTTTGATTTATATGCTACTGTGCTGTCCATAGCAAAGAGCATGTATGTATTCATTAGATTTTTATCTTGCCTTATCTTAACTCAGGGTGGTGAGCAGACCCAATGCCACTTTCCTCCCTTTATTTTCCCCACAACAACACAACAACCCTGTGAAATGCATTGGATAGAGAGAGAATGATTGGTCCAAAGGCTGGTTTTCATGGCTAAGGTGGGACTAGAATTCACAGTCGCCTGGTTTCTAGGCCAGCACCTTGTGGAAAACTTTGCCCCCATTTCTTCTAAGACTGCAGGTAAAATATGTGATTTTTGTGCGCTTAGAAGCTGAAAAAAAAAGATTTGGAGCCTACACATCAATTTCAATTTTTTTGTATCATCAGATTTGAAACAACATTGAAACAAGATATATAAGTAGGAGAAAAATAAAGAAATGGGCAGAGGGGCTGGTGAGAAACCCAAAATAGTTCAGTGAACACTATTCTATATTAATTGGCTATAAGGAAGGCATTGAAAGATGAGTGGGAAGCAAAATGGAATGAAAATGTCATTGGAATTGCTGTTGGAAGGGATAAAATGATAATTGACTGGATCACCAAATAAGAACATTTCACTATTCAATATTTTATATCATATCCAGCAGATTCTTGCTGAAGGTATCTACCTCCTACATGTAGAGTTTTAAAATTCAAATGCAGGTCATTAACCCAGTCTTTGTGGTAAAAACATTGTTTTCCTTTCTATGACATCTAGTGATTACTGGTATTTTAAAGCTTTTTAGAAGTTATAAATATTTAGGATGGCACGAGAAGACTTGTTTTGATCCTATGAAAGAAAACAATGAGTGTGGCTTGAAATCAGGAAACAAATAAAAATTGCAACCAACATCATCATCATTATTATTATTATTATTATTATTATTATTATTATTATTATTATTACTATCATCATCATCATCATCATCATCATCATCATCATCATCATCATCATCATCATCATCATCCCTTTACTGGTAAATTAAACTCTTTGAAAACACCAGCTTCCTACCTGATGCTGACTTAGCTTTAAGGCAAAGTGGTTAGAACAGGATCCTAATTAAGAATGGAAGGGATGCAGTAACGGTAATCAATGCCTTCAGAGTCTTTCTATGAACATGAAAGGCGGATATAAAGAGAGTCAGAGGAAAGGTGGTGAACACTCAGCTGAAACTTAATATTGATTGATTCAGAAACATTTTAGGATCAAGAGGTGACCAATATGCAGACTTGGATTGAAAAGGATCTCTAGGACCTGTCCATCATTACTAGTTGACTTCACTTGAGTATCTTGCTCAGTGAAAACAATGTTTTCATCATATTCAAGTACCACTCACTATCATTCCTCAGGGCAAGGTAACTTAGCATCAGAAACGGATAAAAATGCTATTGTCTTCATTTTACATTTGTATTCTACTTATAGTTTTAAACTATAATTTTGGCATACATTTAATTGTGTCTAGTACAAAAAAGGGGTTGGACTTTTCAATCATCTTAATTTTATATTCTTCAAAGAAAGAAAGAAAATACGTTCCTACAAGTCCCAAAGCTGAAGAAGCTTCATGGATGAGAAGTGAAAAGTCTTCAAAGAAAAACAAAGAAAGTCCAGTTGCCTCTTGAAAAAGCACCTTTGGGACAACCATGACCTTAACGACTGAGAATCTCCATAGACAAGAGGGGACAAGATTTTCAAAATGGGGGTGTGACTGGAGTAATTAAGCCCTACCTCTTTTCCCATATATGTGATGATGTATGACATACTTAAATTTTTTGAACAGAAGTTTTTTTAAAAATTAACATTTTTACTTACTGACTTAATTTGGATTAAATATTTGTTAAAGAATATGGCCTCTCTTAGATCAGCTGTCTTTTAGAAAATTTGGCATTTATTTGCTAAAAGTTTTATAAGAGCCAGTTGTGCATTCATCAGAGTTTTCCCATTAATGCTGAAGATATAATACGGTTTATCTTCAGTATTCTGATGGGCCACAAGCTAAGTATGGTTGTGATGGCATGACAATAGTTGGTCTTAAAAACGTCGTTCTCATTTTTTTGACATCAAACTGGAGGAGACATTGAGTAGAGAGCCCATAAGTTCAAGATAGTATATAAGTGATCCCTCTATTCTTTCATCATTTGTATTAATGACTTGGATGAAAAGATTGAAGAAATGCTTATCAGATTTGCAAGTAGCACAGAATGAGATAGCTAATATTCCCCAAAAATGAAATGCAAAAAAAGATTATAGAAATGGCCAACAAACAACAGAATAAAATTTAATGGACAAATGTAACATCCATGACGTAGGAAACAGAACTCAAATATCCAGATGTAGGATGTGCGTGATACGATTGCATTCTTACAGAGAAAAACAGAAGGAGGGAAAATATTATGTATAGTTCCTTGAGTTCCTGAATGAAAGTCAGACAGACGCAATGTGAGCTTGATCAAAATAAATATGGTTTCTAAACAAATGGAAGTAAAAATTACACTCTAGGTTAGTCAGGGCCAGCTTGAGTACTGTGTCCAAGGGTTTAGGATTTTGATGAAGCGAGAACAGATTTCAAGAAAAGCAACAAGGATGATCAAGGGACTAGAACCTAACTCTTACTAGAAGAGATCAAAAGTTGCTGATCAGACTAAGGAGAGATAATAAAAGAGAATATGGGAGAATTCTCAAGCTCTTGATAAAAAAAATGTGACACAGGTGAAGGTTCGAGTTCCAATCTGTTGGCCATATATATATCAATCTTTGACAGGCTCCTCTTTATTTGATATGTTTAAGCAGGAGCTCGGAAGCTACCTTGGAAGGAGAACTTTATTTAGATCAGTGGTTCTCAACCGTTTTAATGCCGCGACCCCCAACTGGTCGTAAGTCAAGGACTAAACTGGTCGTAAGTCGAGGACTAAACCGGTCGTAAGTCGAGGACTACCCAACCGGTCCTAAGTTGAGGACTTTCCCTGCCCGGGAGCGCTGCGCATGCGTGGTTCCGCCCCCTGCGCTGGCCGAGGCGTAGCTGGCAAGCGGCAGAGACGGAGCAGGCCGACCACCAGCTGGCCCAGCTCAAGAGAGGTAAGGCACCCGCTGGAAAAGGGGAAAAAAATGGCGGACAGCCTTGCTTGGCGACCCCCGTGAAATGGTCGATCGACCCCAAATGGGGTCGCGACCCATAGGTTGAGAACCGCTGATTTAGATTCCTACACTAAGCAGGGAATTGCCAAAATGCCCTACTCTGGTCCTGTTACTCTGTGACTGTTAACAATTGGACTTTTTGCTTCAACTTTTGTGTTTTTTTTCATTTATAAATTTTATAAGCCACTCATCTTACCTCAAAATAATTCTGAGCGGCTTTTGACACTATTTTTTAGCAGATGTAAAACAGGAATGGCCGACTCTTAAGCCATTTTCTAATAAATGTTGGGATTTCAGATTTCTCCTGCAGTTTCAATATCAAGGAGACTGTGTATCTGTAGACTTTGCCTTCTCTGTTTTGTTTTTTCAGGTCCACAGCAACGCAACTAAAACAACTAAATGACAACTAAAACAGCTGTCTAGCTCTTACACAGTTTCTGGACAGCAGAAAATAAAAAGTTGTCTCATCATAAAAGTTGGAGCCTTCATTTTGCTTTTTTTCCCCAGCTATAATACTGGGAGCCAATTAGGTTTTCATTCACACCAGGAGCATATAAGCTTGTATGATGTAGTTTACCAGCAGGGAAGTTACAAATTAGCAGTTTGGTTTGACTGCAAAAATCAAGAAGATATTTTTAAATGGCATGGTTTTTACTGGTACCTGCTGGGTTTAAATATTTCCCTCCTTCTATCGTTCATCAAAAGTCACGATAAGCACTTTGATTCTATTATATACAGAGAATTAATTGATATAAAAGGTAACATGCAAACTGGCAGAATTAAAGCACTTGAAAGTTGCACTTCATACCCTACTGATAAATCACTGCAGATGCATCTTCTTGTGTTAAATAAGACTATCTAAACTTTTTGAGGTTGAAAAATAAAAAATAGAAAAAAAGGTTATTTTAAAAGCTGTATTTCTAAAACTTTATCAAAGCAAACATTTCCTTCAAATTATGTCTCTGTAAGGAAAACTCTTTAAAAGTAACATCTGGAAAAAATGGTACAATATTTTAAAATATTGTTTATGGAGAATGCAGCAATAGTAAAACTCTAACCATAAAGTGTATATAAATTTCTACCAGGCATTCTCTCATTTTATAAGGGATTTTTGATATATAATATGCATAAGCTTCATTATTTAAAAGTTTTATTCTCTCTCTCTATATATATAGTTCTCTATAGAGATAGTGCATTTATAAATATTATCTTTATAAATAAAAATTTAAAAAATGAAGATTAAAAGGTCCCTAAAGTCAATCCCAATCCTGATAAGATATAGATAGGCCATTGTTATTTTTTTGGTAATAATTTGAAGTGATTTCCATTTTTTCCCCATTCCAGCTTAGCTTCATCCTCTGGAACTTTCTGATAGTTTCTCCTCCAGCTACTAACCATATCCAAAGCTTCTTAGTCTTTTTTTAGGTTGCCAGGTAAGGGGAATCAGCCAAGGATAGCTAAGTGCCACCTGTTGTAAACAGTATTTCCTTTTATGAAAGTGGCTCAGATAATATCTGTAATAGCCACAGTTGCCAGCAGAGTGTCAGGAAGTCTGTTCTTTAGACTACATACAACCATTCAACCCTGCAGATCAAGACTGCCCAGCAGATTGATATAAACCACAAACATTTATATCAATAAATTATCTATAATCGTCACAGAAATATTTGTGACCATTGTTAATAATGTGTCCAATCTAGATTTAGGCAGCAAGTTGGGGAATAGATTTTCTTCTCTGAGGATTGGAAGAGAATCCTAATCAGGGGACCAAAACGGGAGATTCTAATATGGGTTAGGTACTGCCAATATTAATGTTTGAGTGCATTTTAAATTACAGCTTTTTCCTTGAGTTTGCTGCTGGAAAAATTTAATGGGGAAGAGAGAATAGGAATAATGAAAAAAAAAGGATTGATCTTGCTTGACGTTGCTTAGTTAATTTGATTGTTAACCACCTTTCTTCAGATGGTCAATTATCCTCACTGCCAAATTTATCAAGGGGAGAATGGGGAAAGAGTGATGCTACATAGGAGGGGCGGAAGGCTGTGAGGAGGTGGGAAGTGGTGATTTAATGTTTAGAAAAATAGTTGGATTTATAAAATGAAAGGCCATGGATTTCACCAAAAGTAAGTAATAATGGAGCAAATCAAGACAGAGCATTTAAAAACAACCTTTACAATCATTTATACCTACTAGTCTTGTCTTACCTGTCCTACTAGATTGAACCTTTTAAGGAGCTGCAATCATATTTAGCGTGATCAATAAGATAAAGCGGCATCGATTAACTATTGTCGCAAATTCCTGGAACTTCCCTGCTGAGAACTGCAATAAGATCCCCTGTGTTTATTGATAATACCTACATCTGTGTTTCTTTCGTGTCAGATCCAAGAGGAGCATCTAGTATTTTTGAAGAGAAAAAGAAGATGGAAAAAAGTTTTAGACCAGTCTGGAAGAATGGGCTGAAATGAACAGGATGAAATTTATCAGGGTGACATGAAAAATCCTGCAGTTGGGAAGGAAAAAAAAAACTTGAGATACAAGGTTTTGGATAGAATATTGGATAGAAAAAAATCTGTAGTAATACAGGTACTCGTTGACTTACAACAGTTCATTTAGTGACTGTTCAAAGTTACAATGGCATTGAAAAATGTGACTTATGACCATTTTTCACACTTATGACCATTGCAGATTCCCCACGATCATGTGATCAAAATCCAGACACTTGGCAACTGACTCATATTTATGATGGTTGCAGTATCCTGGGCTCATGTGATCACCTTTTGTGACCTTGTGACAAGCAAAATCTATGGAGAAGCCAGATTCACTTAACAATCATGTTACTAACTTATCAATTGCAGTGATTCATTTAACAAATGTGGCAAGAAAGGTTGTAAAATGGGGCAAAGCTCACAACAAATGTCTCGCCTAGCAACAGAAATTTTGAGCTCAATTGACGTCGTAAGCCGAGGACTACCTGTACGTGTGAAAAGGAGCTGTGTGTTCAAGCAGGTCACAAATTAAACATGAGCCAGAATGTAATGTGGTTATTAAAATGGCAAATGCTTTGCTGCAGAAATAAAAGATTGCCAATCAATCAATCAGTTCCTAAACCTTGGTTCCTAAAACTAGAGATCAGGCAGATCAGAGAATACGACTATAGGATACAAATGGCAGAAATCTGGATGACCACTAGGTGGCTGCAAAGACACAGGGGTTTGTTTTGTATCACTTTTCTGTCACTTATTGATCCTCTAGACCAGTGGTGGCGAACCTATGGCACGGGTGCCAGAGGTGGTACTCAGATCCCTCTCTGTGGGCACGCGCACTGTTGCCCCAGTCCTAGGCCTTCAGCTGGGTTTTATAAAACCTTTTCATTTTAGGCCTCCGCCGCCGTGTGCAAAAAAAAAAAAGGTTCAATCAATCAGTCAATTCAACTTCTCGCAGGAAAAAAAAAGATCTTGCAAAGTTGAAATTGATTGATTGAACTTTTTAGTCCCATCCAGTCTGCTGTTTCCACCGCAGCCACGCCCACCCACTGGGCCACACCCACCCGGCACCCAACGATGCATAAGTGGGTTTTGGGTTGCAGTTTGGGCACTCGGTCTCTAAAAGGTTCGCCACCACTGCTCTAGACCACCCCTACCCCTGCTCTAGACTAATGCAACCCAAATCCACTTCATCTGGCAGAACATATCCTGGTGTGACACAAAAGGCGGAAAAGAAATCATACCTGTTGTGAGAACAAGATGGAAGCTTTCTTGTTATTTCCATAAATTGTAATCGATTTCACATTGTAGTAAAATGAATAAATGCAAAACTTGTAGCTATTAGAAGATGGTAATTAGGAAACTGTTATCATCAGTCCAATATGTTCTGCTAATTTCCTATATATATAGGTAAAGCTAAAGCTATAAGATGAAAGAATTATAGCCCATAATACAGGCTTGCAGAAGCTAAATTTGTGGGAGACTGTTTAGGCTCCTATTAGTCACTACCTTTGTGAGTCATATTTTATAATTGACTGCTTTTGACTTGAAAGAACAAAGTTTAGCATATTAGAAAGTGGCCATTGCTGTTTAAAGGGAACAAGCAATTTAAGGGTAAGATATTCAAATCTTTGGTTTTTAATTTTTGGTTTAAAAATTTCTAATTATGCTAATACACTGCTTTTTTTGTTAAAAAAAAAAGGTGCCGGAACTCACACATGTCATACAACCTGCCTTGCCTACCCTACAAGGTTCCATCCAAAAAAGGTGCCGGAACTCCGTTTTGGGCGTTCTATGACAAAAAAAAAATCCTGCTAAGAATTCACATTATGAATTCTTCCTTACCTGGAGTACTCCAGATTTATAGAAAATTATGGGAACTCAGGTCCAGCACATCTAAAGTGTAGCAGGCCTGGGAAAACAGCCTTTAAATAATTTCATTTGATTTCCCTACTTCAGTAAGGCAGTATAGCAACATCAGCAGTAATCATGTTGAAAATCATATACAGAATAACATCCAACTTCAACAAATCGCATTTTTCTTCTGCAAATTCTAAGTTCTCTTGTTTATATCTTTATCTTTATTTTTGGTGTTTATCCTCACATTCAGGGTCTGAGTTATGTGTGATGAAGAAAAAGTTACTTGAAGCCTCCAGGCACATGTGTTTCCTGAACCTCTTTTGTGTGACACAGAACTTCTCTCTGACCATAGGTGGCAACTATCTGTGCTGTAACTTTCTGCCATGTTGAAATGAAAATTACATAAAAATTGTATTAAACTTCACACTCTACTAAAAATCCAGGGGGAGAGGATTAAAGCTCACCCAGGGACAGAATATTTTGCCTAGAATACCAAAATGTCTAGAACAGGCTCTGCATAGATCACATCATTTGTGTGGAATGAATACAAAGTAAACGCTGCTCATTTATTAGATCTTAACAATGTACACCTAACAATTGAAAGTTTTAATTATCTTGGATAAATACGTTGGTTTGCTTCTAGCCTTAAAAACTCTATACCAGGGATAGGCAACCTTGGCTCTTTTATGACTCGTGGACTTCAACTCCCAGAATTCCTGAGCCAGCATGGTCATAAAAGACACGAGTCATAAAAGAGCCAAGGTTGCCTACCCCTGCTCTATACTGAGTTCATAAATTGAAATCGGCCAGGGTTTTAACATTTTTTCTAGGAATTTGTGAATTATTTTGAAACAAGGGTCAAGAAGTCAAAGTGAGTTATTGGATGCATGTATTTCTCCATTCATTGAAATATTTGAACTACCACTATCTTTGGGTTGTGTCACGTGACATACTGTGGGTTGTGTCACGTGACATACTGTGACGTATCGCAATGTTTGCCTTTGTGGAGCCGCGGTGGGCGTGGCCTGCGCGTGAGCATCTGGCTCCTGGGGCACCAGTTTGACATCCCTGATCTGGCCTATATATACATTCAGGGTGCATCTATTGAATAATTTCCAATTTTAAGATATGTATGAAACAAGTTGTATACAAAATAATGAGATGAACATATCAAAGATTCCAGATACAGAATGAGTTGTTGGACTGGAAAAAAATGTGTCATCTGTCACTGTGGTAATTAACTTAGCATATACTAATTTATGCTTCATATTCACCTGAATTTTATAAGAGACTTACAGCTTTAATAGTTAATCGCTTCTCAAGGCTTTAGACTAGCCTGGGAAATTAAAAAAAAAAATCTCAAAGGAAGGAAATTGTAAAACATTTCTAGATTGCTTCAAAGAAAGCTACATGGATGTGTCCATGAGATCACCAGGAGCTGAATTTGACTCCAAGTAGATTTACCTTTCCTATTATAGCTTCGTAAGCAGATTTGTAGCAATCTTGCAGAATGACCTCCCAAATTAAAAAAAAATACTTTCAGAGTTCTGTGGGATTTTTAATTGGATTTTGAATGAGATTTTTATCTACTTATTTTATCAAGAGGCAGAAAACAGTTGTAAGGCAGGAGATCCAAAGATTTTTTTAAAAACAACAACAACAACAACTAACAAAAACAACAACAACAACAACTAACAACAACTAACAACAACAACAACTAACAAAACAACAACAACAACAACTAACAAACAAATTCCTGCAAAGATTGGACTGAGCTAGAATGGATGATGATAGTAACTTGGCATTTACCTTAAGTAACAGCTGGTGAAATCTGGCATGTTACTTTTTGAACATTAAGCGCATTTAAATGGGCTATTATTAAAATGCCTGCTGCTACTCCTTCACCTCTGTTTTAAAATGTGAACTTTGGAGTCCTGGAGAATCTGAGATTTTTTTTAAAAAAAAAACAAACAAACCCAGAAAATGAAGACTTGAATAAGCAGGAAGTATTAAAAAGGAAAATGTAAAACTAGGCAAAGATTTGGGCAAGGTAGCTGACTTGCAGTTTATTACACATTATTTGAAGCCAGAGAAAGCAATATGTCACCTTTCCTTAGGAGCTCTGAAAACTAAAACTGGGAAAAGAGCAAAGTGAATGTGGTATTTGCTGTAATGCTTAGTGTGGAATACTTAGGAGCACAGCTAAAGTAGATGGGATATATCATAGGAGGAGAAAGATGGGAATGCATATCTATGGGCAAAATTTTGCTAATTTGAAAGCATTTTATTGGTTTCTTCAGTCGCGAAGATTGCAGAAAAACCAAAATATTATTTTCAAAATGATATAAAAATGTGACATAAAAATGGATTGGAAGGCAAAAGGAAAATGCACTCAGACACAAATTTTGGGTTACAAAATCCTTAGCAGCCAGTTGGAATTAGAAAAATATTTTTGTTTCTCTTGTTTTCATAATGGCACCAAGGCTGTTGTGATTGTTGGGAGATGGGCAGAAGAGATTGGAACTAAATATGTTGCAGTGGGCTGATGACTATTGTGGTGAACTGAGAAGGATTTAGAGCAAGGGTGTCCAACTCTGGCAATTTGATAGACTTGAACACTGGGTACTATCTAATAAAATGAAATTCGATGGTGAAAAAAGTAAGGTTCTACATTTAGGCAAGAAAAACCAAATGCACAGGTACAGTAGTTTACTATTGCTGACTGTATTCATCATCTTGTTTATTGTTTCTATTTCAGTTGGCATATTTGTAATTTAGTTTTTATGTTGTGAGCCACCCAGAGTCAGTTTGGAAGGAGATGATGTCCAAGTTGACTAAAATAAATGAATAAATCATTTTTTTTATTTTTAGAGAAAGTGGCTGAGAAGGTGTTTGGGCTGCAGCTTCAGAGATCCCCTGGAGGAAGGGGATTCTCTAATATAGGCCTATACACCATTGATTTCATTTGTGGATTATCTCAACAGGGATTAGGATGGTGGCATTATATCCATCCTGACTCTGATACAGATACAGAATAACGGAGTTGTAAGGGACCTTGTAGGTCATCTAGTCCAACCCCATGCTCAGGCAGGAAATCCTATACCATTTCTGACAAGTGGCTGTTCAGACTGTTCCTGAAAATCTCCAGTGATGAAGCATCCACAACTTCTGAAGGCAAGCTGATCCACTGGTTGATGGTTCTCACTGTCAGAAAATTCCTCCTTAGTTCTAGGTTGCTTCTCTCCTTGATTATTTTCCACCCATTGCTTCTTGTCCTGCCTTCTGGTGCTTTGGAGAATAGGTTGACACCCCTCTTCTTTGTGGCAACCCCTGAGATATTGGGGTAGATATTAGATATCCTTCTGCCTCCTGACGGTAGTGCAGCAGTTCAGATGCCAGACTATTAAAATGATGTCATGATGCTAGCAAATCTCCTATCTGCCACCTCTTCTGCTTCTTGAATTTAAATGCCAATCTGTTCTGGCCTTGTTATAGCAGCCATTATCATGAGGATGCTTTGAGTACGGATGTTATTCTTTGATCTGCTCAAATAACAATGTTTTCCATGATGTGAAAGATGGTGAGAAGTGAGAAACAGAAAATGAGGCACTTTGAGCTGTTAAAGAATAGGGAGAAAGCAAGGCATCCCCCCACACCCCATTAACAGGTGAATACAATGCTGATTATTGCTATAAAAGCTTAGTGCAAACTACTTATATTTTCAAGACAAGGGCAAAAACTACAAGTGAGATTTTCTGTCTGTATTTTTCTAACTATCATCTATCTATAACATCTATCTATATCTATCCTTTATATCTGTCAATTATCTCTCCCTTTTTCCTCTCTCTATTTAACTACTATTTATCATCTATCTCTATTGTAACCAAATGTAAATAGCTTCTAACTGCAGCATACTATATACCAGGGGTGTCAAACTCAATTTCACTGAGGGCTGCATCAGCATTGCGGTTGCCCTTGGGGGGCTGGGTGAGTGTGGCCAGAGTGGGTGAAGCCTATTGGGTGGGCATGGCTGGAGTGGGTGTGGCCTACTGGGTGGGCGTGGCCAGTTCTACATCATTCGCATCAAGGGTGCCTGTGGGCAGGAGTGGGACAGATCTGAGGGTCTCTGGCAGAAGGGGGTGGGACCAGAGCAAGTACCAAGGCATGGTCCAACGGGGCAAGTGCCAAGATGGCCACCACAAAATTGTACATTGGCTCCCGGCTGGCCTGGGCCAGGGCCAAGGCAGTGGGGGCCGTTCCCTCACTGTTTCCAGGATGGCTTCGCGGACCACATGAAACCACTTCGCGGGCCGCATCCAGCCCCCGGGCCTTGTGTTTGACATGTCTGCTATATACTAACATGCACTAACAAAACCCAACTAAAAGACTTAAATTCTACTCCTTTATTTTATACAACGAATGCTTAACTGCTAGGTTTTGCCTTTCTGCTCACCCTTGTTTCTCTTCTGCACAGACCCAAGCATGCAACCACTTCTCTCCTTAACACCCCCTTGCCCAGTTCTCCAGCACCCAGACCACTCAGAGTTTGCTTTCCATCATCCACATTTGCATTTTTCTTTCTGCTGGCTCTTTTTGCAGATTCCTTTCTTGGCTTCAGTTGCTCCAGGCTCCTTTTCCAGTTCTCCTCCCTGGCCATGGGACCTCTGGCTCCTGGTTCTCCCAGCTGTTGCCTCTTCTGCTCCATGTCTGATCATTCCAACAGCTTCTCTTCTCAAACCTAGAAGAAAACCCCTCTCCTTCTGTCTAACTTCTTTTATACTTTTTTTTTCTTTTGAAATGTACATGGCAGTTGGCAAACGATTCTAAGGAATTTAAACTTCCCATTTTTCTTTCCCTGCAACTGCCACCGACAATTTTAAATTTGTATTGTTTTGTATGTATTTTAAATAGATTGTCAGCCGCCCTGAGTCCTACGGGAGAAGGGCGGGATATAAATCCAAAAATAAATAAAATAAAAATAAATAAATCAGGCCACTGCAGAGAAGAAAAAAACAACTCCTTGACCTTGACAGCTGCATGCAACATTTTTCTGTTTTCAGGGCAGTTCATCCTTTCTCGTTGACTTTCCTCCTTCTTCAAAATGTTATGGAACCTTTGCTAACCTATATACCACTAGGGACTTCAGTTTTCCAGAGTTGGTTTCAAATTAAGGTGAAACCCAGGCAGCTTCAACACCAAGATTTGCAGATATAGGGGCAATTCCCTGGCTATAGAATGCTTATTGACTGACCGAAGGAAGATCAAAATTACAAGAAAGGAAAGAGAAGTAACATGAAACTTCTTGGCTGACTAGCTGGGATTCTGAATATGAAGGGGAAAAACTCCAGGCCCAATTTACAAGTTGAGACGACACAATCTTCCTGAGTCTTGGCAACAGAACCCACCATTGTGTGTTTGTGCACACCATCAGTGTTGACTCCTGGCAACTGTTTGGACTAGTTCCTGGAATTTTCTTGGCAAGGTTGAGAGGGCTGGGTGGGGAGACTGATCCAAAGCTGGCTTCGTGTCACCATCTCCTGGTTTCTAGCCTTATGTCTTAACCACTACGTCAAACTGGTTCTCATCCACCCTCCTAACTGCTCTGTGTTTTAGCTTCTGGCTTTGTTTAGTCAGCAATCCTTGGGCTGACTTTTTTCAAGTAACTAGTGCCTGCGTTTGAAGCTTCAGATCCTTAGTGAGCTATTTGATTCTTGTATTTTTTTAAAGTATTTTGGTAAGCGTTAAAATTTCTTCAAAGCTATTTTGTTAGGCCAAGCTGTTTCTTAGTTAATTTTCTTCTTCAAATAGTATATCCCACATTGTAGCATTTTGTTTCAAGTCCTTTTACTACACTCCAAGATCTTCAAATCCGAAACTTTGTCCGTTGAAATAAATCAGACCTGGGGTTCTATGAAAAGTGTATCGAAAATTGCAATAAATAATCTGCAAAAGAAAGTAAAGATAGTACCAATAGTAATAGGCACCTTGGGTGCAATCCCAAAACATTTTAAACACCTTACGTTTAATACCTAAACACCATTAGCATAAAATTACCATCAGTCAATTGCAAAAGGCAGCTTTACTTAGAAACGGCTTACATCCTGTGATTATACCTTTAATATTATTAAAGAACAACATCTACCTATTCCTTGGGGAAAGACTTCATAGGTAGAAATAAATGCCAAATCCAGCCTAAAACCCTTGAAAATGGGAAAAAGTCTATCACAAATAATGAAAAGATTGACAAAGAAAAGGCCCTAACATTTTGGACATGTGTACAGGAAAACAGCAGGAGTCCCAAAAGAAATGCAACATGGTTCAAGCAAGTTGCAACAGTATCCACCCTGGAGACATTGAGATAACTGAGGTAAAGCTGTGAAAGCCATCAAAGAAGGTGAAAAATCAGAGTAGTCCTGGATCAGTTGAATTCCATGGATTCTGGCTAAAATCACGAAGAAGTCTGCCTTTGAGACTGGCAGATCAGAGGAACAGATTTTTGGAAGCACTTTGGAAAATGAAGAATGGGTAACACCTGGAAGGACAAAAAGAAGGGAAATGAGCCTTGAAACTACAGACCCATAACCTGTTTGCCAACAACAGGCAAGCTATTTACAGGCATAATTGGGAATTAAATTTATAGCCTTTTAAAAAGAACTAAGTTACTCCCTGTAGAACATAAAGGATGCTGCAAACATTCAAGGAGAATGAAGGACCAGTTGTTGATCGATAAGTTGGGTTTGAAGAATTTTTTTAAAAAAAGAATAAATTTGTTTATGTCTTGAATGGACTATCAAAGGCATTTCAATTCTGTTCCACATAGCTGCCCTGAGAAATGTCCTGAAAGATTTTGAATTGTCAAAAACATTTGGCAATTTATGAATACTTAAAAGAAGTTTTGGCAAATGAACTTTTGGATGACAAATGGGGAAGAGTCAGGAGAAATTGAAATTAAATGTGGAATTTTTCAAGATGACTAATTATTACCTTTACATTTTATGCTATCAGTGGTCTCTTTGACAACAATTTTGAACAAGACAAACTGTGGATATGAATTGGCTAAAACAGGAGTACGTTTTTTGCATTTTCCCTGTGTGGATGATTTAAAACTATTTGGAAAAACAAAGGTTGAACTGGATTCCTTGATTAAAAACACAACAGAATTCAGCAAAGATATTGGAATACAATTTGGCATTGACAAGTGTACAATAGGCATAGCCATAAAGGCAGGCAAAAATTGTTGAAGATGATTATTACAGTTTGATAATAAAGATTTGTTAAGGTAGTAGTACCAGAAGAATATCTATAAAAGTACAAATATTTGGGAGTTTTGGAACCTTCTGTCTTATTAAAGAACCAAGTCAAAGAAAGTACTATTGCCAAATATATTAAATGAGATTGAAAAAAATTGAAATTAAAGCTAAGTGGTGGAAACATCATAAAAGCATTCAATACCTGGGCAGTCCCTATAATACAATATAGAGCAGGAATAGTTGACTGGATCCAGTCCGCTCCCACAGAGAGGGCCTCCTTAGAGTGCCNAATAAATAAATAAATAAATAAATAAATAATTTGGACTAGAAGACAAGGAAACTAATGACAATATACCATGCATGCTCTATACCCAAAATGCTACATCAATCAGAGCTAAAGAGGGTAGAGGACTCCTACAAATGAATCAAAATATGGATGAAGAAAAGCCTGGCCTGAATGACTACATTAAAAAAAAGTTGAGAAACCTTGCTGAAAGGTTAATTAATCAAGGAAACGTCTATGGTCAGAGTATAATTATTGTATTGTTAACCCTTTGTGTGGGAGGGAGGGGGGTGGGGGAGGGTGGATTTTGGGGAGGAGGGGAGTTATATTGTAAAACTTTTAAAAATTTTCAATTAAAAAAAAAAAAAAAGGAAACGTCTATGGAGATTCTCAGACATCCAAGTCATGGTTATCCCAAAGATGCTTTTTCAAAAGGCAACTGGACTTTGTTTTTCCTTGAAGACATTTCACTTCTCATCCAAGAAGCTTCTTCAGTTCTGAGGAAAAGAGAAGAAAAGAACTTGAAGAAGCTTCTTGGATGAGAAGCGAAACGTCTTCAAGGAAAAACGAAGCCCACTTGTCTTTTGAAAAAGCACCTTTGGGTCTTTTTGCTCTTGAAAATGGCAAAGATAAAAGATGAATATAGAAAAGAAACAATTGAAAAATGATTGTTAACTATAAGAACAAGTCAATGCATGGCCAATACTTGAAGAACATAGAAGGAAAAGAAGATAAAAAAAAAACCTCGCACAGTGTTTGTTATGGTCAGGAGTGTTAAAGAAAGAAACTGAAAGCTTTAGCAGCTCAAAGACAAGCTTTGATGACTAATTGCATGAAAGCAAAAATTCATCACATAACAACAGTAAATGTTGCTTTTGGTATGAAAAGGATGAAAAAAAATCATTTAATCAATGGCTGCAGCAAAATTTCACAAACTGACTCTAAGCAGCATTTTGGCACCTAGTTGTCAAAATTATTAATTAGACTGCAACTTTGTCAGTTGTAGAAAGAACTACTTGGACCATTAAGCTGAGAAGATTTTTTTTTTAAAATAAGCAGGTTTAGATTTTATAAGATTTAAAATCCAGACAGGCACCTTGTTCATGACATGCCTGCTATAACAATCATGGAAAAGAAGAAAGTCTGATTCATTTATGTTGTTATAATGGGTGATGCTAGAAATGTGGAAAAGTGATTGGAAAAAAATGTAATATGCTAGGACTTGCGGATGAACATTGAACACTTATGGAAAAAGAAATTCACTATTATACTAATTGTGATTAGAGCCCTAGCAACAGTATCAAAAGGACTTGGAAATTTTGAATTTATTGGACCTGAACACCCTAATTTTACAAAAAGATACCCTGCTTAGGACTGCCTATATCCTCAGATGCTATCTAAATAATTCTTAGGTCCTTGACTAGATTTGGATGATTAAGTTTTCACCTGTCTTTGTGAATCTGCTTGTAGATTGCCCATACAATAACATGCTCTGCTTCTTTATTTTCAGAAAACTTCAACTAAACAATATGAAGACATGCTAGGTATAAAGCCCCAAACTATTGCCATCAGTAATTTTTTTCTTACCTGTTTGTTTTCCATGCCAGATAATTTTAACAATAACTAGTAAAAAGAAATAGCTTTATACTGCCATCTACTGATATATTTTCATATCAAAATGTGTGTGATGGTATATATATAACATGAATTAGAAGTTTGAAAACTTGGGAACAGAGTATATTGTTCATGCATGACAAAGAAAAAAACAGAAAGACTGTGTTTTGAGTTAAAATGATGACTGTTTGCAAGGAAAGGTGTGATATTTTTCTCAGTATGGTATATGAAGGTAAAATTATAGAAAACGTCCTCCAAATTTTACAGTAAAAGCAAAAGAAAAATGTTTTAAAATAATAATATAAAAATCCTATGTTTAAATATATAACCCATATGATTTAAATATAATATCCAGAGGAAGGCTGATAATGTTTATCTGTTTACCTGGCAATAAATGTCATTTAGCTCAAGTGGAATTCTCAGGATAAAAATATATCACATTGCATTGTAAAAACTAAGCAATGTTGCTTTTGGGTTTTGTTTTTTTTTAAAACTCCAGTCTTAACTTACGATGGGGTTTTAATATTATTTTTCTTCTTCCTTTGACAAGCAGTATGATCTTATCCCAGATTAGCACAAGTATGTATGTTATGGCTCCTGTGCTTTTAATTCTGAAGTAGTTATGCCTGGAAATCATTGTAAAAGCAGATGGCATTGATCATTACTAATTAGCTTTCTAAGAAAAGGGATGCTAATAGAAGGAATGTATATTTGCCTATTGCTAGCTCCATTTGTAGAACTCTATGAGTAAATTCCCACCTAGACATGTAGTTGTGTAAGGAGTTTCCTTATTAACAGATCAAGCCAGAAGCTCTGTGTGGCTATGCCCATTGAAACCATGCTGAGCGAAGTCCTCTGAAATAGGTGTTTCCCACTGATATTTCTGGGTGCAGAACTTGCAAGGAGCTTTTGGAGACAGATGCCTGAAAAAGGTATATAGAACACATGGGTGCACAAATGCACACAATGCAGCAGTAAGAGAGCACTAAATACGCAATATAGCATCTTTCTCAACTTCTTTTCCCAGTTGTGTTCCAAAGCGTTAGGTTATACTGGAGTGGAATTAGACTAAAATTTACAAAAAATTGGCATGTAGTATCAACACTTTTAAACTGTAACAATATGTATTATTTCTTTATTTTGCTTTTTGGGCTACTCGTGGTTCTTATAGTCAAATTTTCACTAAAGGATTATTTTTTTTGCTCTCAAATGTACTCTTTCTAAGTATGAATAGTAGTTATTCCATACATTGAACGTAGTAGAAACTAAGCCCATCAGATATCCTAATAAACTTTCTAATGTGAATTGTAGGCTATGAGACTTCCCAAGGGATTTTTTTCATCTCAATGACCATTCTGATTGGAACTGAATAGAGGTATATTGTGGAATTCTTGTTGTTCTCCAAGCTAGCGTACAAAAGTTTCATTACCCAAGTAAGTAACATCATCAGTACCATCAGAAGTGCATTGTTTGGCTTGTAATCTGACACTGTGGTATTTGTTTATGGACATACATTCTTCTTCCTAATCACTCTTTCCAGATAAAGACTGTTTCATGGCACTCAGCATTAGTACCAAACCTGAGAAGATATTTTTGAGAATATGACTGGGCTCAGGTTATCTTCTTGACTTCTTATTTAACAAGAAAACCCTTCATATGTAACATTATAATTAACCACCTACTGAGTGTATATTAATGAAAGATTAAAGAATTGGAAGGGACCTTGGAAGTCTTCTAGTTCAATCCCTGGCCCAAGCTCCTTACTTCTCTCTGATAAGTTTGATAGGTTTCCATGCATTACTTCTTGTCTTGCCCTCAGGTGTTTTAAAGAATAGGTTGTCCCCCTCTTCTCTGTGACAGATATTGGAACACTGCTATCTCGTCACCCCTAGTCCTTCTCTTTAGACATGCCCAATTTCTGCAACCGTTCATTATATGATTTAACTTCCAATCCTCTAATCAACTTCAACTAGTTCATTAAAATTAAGTTTCACTATAATCCAATTGGATATATCATTTAGACCAGGGGTCCCCAACCCCCAGTCCATGGACCAGTACCGGGCCGCGGCATGCCAGCAATTAGGCCACACAAATAAGCAAAGCCCCATCCGCGAGATGCAGGCAGAACACAAAACCCCGCCCCGTCCGGTCCGTGGAAAAACCTCTCGCCACAGAACCGGTCCCTGCTGCCCAAAAGGTTGGGGACCTCTGATCTAGACTGCACTACTACAATGTATTTTCCATGAGACTATCTCATGTCAGAAACATCCATTGGAGCAAAATGCAATGCCTCATGTTTTACTGTATGCCAGCTGCATTGGGGTTGCTGCTTTATATATGCTCTAATTTGAAACATTGATTTTCACCCTTAATTGTACTGGAGTCCTACTAATTAGAATACTCTCATGTAATGCATCTGCCTATGTTTTGCAATAATTTTCACAGCCTTGCCTCTACTCCGCAGTTGTGACATATTAGAAGAAGTGTTTGAGTGATGGTGATCCCGTTCACTTGCTTTCTTTAAGTTTATAGGAATATGAAGTCTGGCTCTTCTTGAATGATTTGTAAAAGATCCCTTCTGTTTTTAATTATCTAAAATTGGTTGGTGATCTCTTGCTGCAGCAATGAAAAGGCTGCGACTTAGAAATATTTGCAATACATAAATAAAAATAAACTCTTTCTGGAGAAGAAGAAAAAAAAAGCAAAACTTATCATATTTGAACTCCTCTCTCTCTCTCTCTCTCTCTCTCTCTCTCTCTCTCTCTCTCTCTCTCTCTCTCTCTCTCTCTCTCTCTCCAATCATTTAACAGTTTTTCCTCTTGTAAAATGCTGATAGACAGAATTGCTATATAACTGTGAAAAGTAGTGAATGGCAGGGAGTAATAGGGAAGATGCTCTATAACAAAACAGTGAGAGAAAAGGAATGGAAGGAAAAACTGGACTTGGGATTTTCCCGAGAACTCATCATTCAAAGCAGTCACTCAGGGTTAAAATAAGGATTGTGATTTTCATCGTAGTTATAAACCCATTTTAGCTAAAATAGAACTCTATTTTCTTTTTAAATACACCTTGAACTTCCATTATATCTTTCAAACAACCTATTCCACTTTCTGTAAAATACATTTGGGGGCTACAGCATGCATTTGAATTCCATTTAAAAATTTTGGGAAATTATTTTCAGTTTGCTTAAGGATAAAAGCATGGAAATGCTGTATTATTTCACTGTCATGTTATATATTCTACAATTAGTTGCTTAAAACCTGCACTACCAGAAGAAAATGCACTTTAAAACAAAAACAAATGTAAGTCCATTCCTCTCCTGATATTTTTTCATTTTGTTTTTCTCTTTTTCTAACTTTTGTTGGAAAAGCTCATCATGCCTTTAGGAAAATCAATGTCTTGTCATTAGGCAAAGAGTGGAAACCATTTCTGGAGATCCATTTTGAATGTTACTTAAGAAACGATACATGGTTAAATATTTAATTTGTTGATTTTGGATTTTTACTTCCAAGTTAGATAATTAAGAGATTTTCCACTCCATGTATCAGAGTAACGTACCTGCTGCTACAGGGGAAAAAAAAAAGAAAGAAAAAGAACTATAATTGTAGTTGTTCAACATACATGTATCTACAGAGGATCAGGGATAAAGACAAATAATCAGCGTCTTGCATACAAGGTTGAGTGCTTCTCTTAAGAAAGATTATAACATTGGTATAATATAAAGGATTACTTTTGCTTAACAAACTCAGTTTTCCCCAAACCTTATAGGATTACCAGCAAAAGTTTAGAATCTTATGTATATTCAGATACATGGCTTTCAACATGTGTAGTAAGTGTGAATATTTTAATAATAGCAATTGTATTTGAAAATGACAAACAATATTGGATTAGCATAAAAGTTTTAAAAAGATAGCGAGAGCAAGAGAGAGCATCTTTAAACTTTGACTAATGCAAACTTCTGTTTTCTGGAGAACGAATTAGAATTGCCAGGAGATATTTGATCACATTAGGAGCCCTTCAAGTATATGCCTTTCATTTTCAATAAAACGCCATGCCAAGAAACTTGCTTGTTAGCTCACTATTTGTGAGTTTCCATATATCTGTATTTTCTATACATTATGAAATTAAACTGTTAGGGAATGAGCAGCAAGCACCAAGCTATTCATGCATGTGAAGTGCATCTATATCTATATCTATATCTATATCTATATCTATATCTATATCTATATCTATATCTATATCTATATCTATATCTATATCTATATCTATATCTATNTATCTATCTATCTATCTATCTATCTATCTATCTATCTATCTATCTATCTATCTATCTATCTATCTATCTATCTATCTATCTATCTATCTATCTATCTATCTATCTTGAGTTTGGTGCACCCTGTCGGCCCAAATATGGGAGAAAGGAATCTTTTGTCTGTATCAGCTCAAACTAGAGCCATCCACAAGCAGCAGCAGTCGCAACTGCGACATCATATATGTTTTTCAAAATTTGGATTGCTAACAAAGAATTAAGGGAGAACTGGAATAGCCATTTCGAACTTTTTAATTCTTTTCAATACATCTGCCTAACATGCAGACAGCCCAGGTTCGAATCTCAGAAGGGTATGTCTGGTTGAAAAGAACTAAAAAGTTCGAAATGGCTATTCCAGTTCTCCCTTAATTCTTTGTTAGCAATCCAAATTTTGAAACACACACACACACACACACACACACACACACACACATATATATATATATATATGCACTTCACATACAGAGAGAGAGAGAGAGAAGCACACAATCATATAGAAATGATGGTTGTCATCCACTCAACTTCTTACCTATTTGACTTACAATAATTGTTTTTTTAAATCCTACTAAAATGCTATTTTATGTAACAGGGTTGTTTCAATAAAAGCTATTTTGTGTGCAGCTGGTAATGGACAAAAGTAGCTTACTTAAACACACACAAAAAAGAGCTCTCTTGCATTCTCGTAGAAATTCTCTTAGTCAGCCAGAATTGGCTGCTTTCTGACATAATTCAAATAGTATGCTTGAAAAGTCATTATTTAGTGCAAGAATGTACAGAGTAGAAGTTAAAAAAATGCTTACACTTTCCATTTGCTCCTCGCATTTCTGCACAAAAGATTTTGCTTTAAATGGCTTTTCTTCCTGTGTAGGTAATGAAGAGTCTACTTTTACATTAGCTCTACAAATAGGAAGCCCATGGGCTCTCTCACTTTCTTATTTCCAGTCAGTCATGTAGCACAATGCCAAATAAACTCTCATCCTCACCCACTGTTGCCTTTATATGTGCCACAGCAGTGTTTTAAAACAAAAGTTTGGATTGGACTAAACACAGGCCCAGTCTTGCTCCATCAAAAACCTTGATGTAATCACTCAGATGTTGATGCAGGAATGGGCCATTTCCCCCATCTTCTTTCTGCAAAGAGAGTTGGCTTCAGTAAACATACCTCAGTTTCTACTAACAACCACATCAAGTCCTTTGTGGTAAAGGGAATCCTTTGAAATAGGACATGAATCCAGTATCTGATTTATTGCCAGTAAGCACGACAGATAAATGGAATTCAGGGCTCAGGATGTGATGACAGTTAGTGGCTTAGATGATTTGAAAGGAGACTTAGATAAATGCATGGGTAATTGATCTCACAATGCACTCATAGTTGTCTTATCACTGTCTCCTCTTCATGAGGTTTCCAGATCGATCTTTTCGGCTATTAAATGAAAGCATTTGAAACCATGCTGATATGTCCCCAAAAGCCTACTTTGTACTGAACAGTTCTATTTTGTATAGCTTTGCATGCACATTCAGTTAAGAAACTGGATGTGGTTGATTTATAAACATTGCACAATTATGATTGTATTACAGATTATTATGATTTAATCCCTTAAGTATATTGAGTGATTAATAAAATCTCTTCTACTAGATGTTGTGCGTCCTCCCAATTCCTGGCTTATTATACTCATTTTCCCTCCCAAGACTGAGCTGGCCTTCAAACGGTATCTTTCATGCTTTCTTGTACAGCTCCCCAGGAGACACATTCTTGCATTCAATAACCGTGGAAATCAACAGCTTCTTTTGTTTGATTTTTCTCCCACACATTCTCCTTCAGATAGAAGTAGAGAGCTACCCTAGCCAGGGAGCAGATTGGATCCTAAAACCAGAATGGTATTTGTCTCCAAGGAACTTCGGAATAGCAGAAGCACAACAAGAAAGAAGAATGAATGGCTCCTGGAGAATTTTGAAGAACATCATGTCTAAAAGTGTTGATTGGGGACTGAGCTACAGACAGAATGAAGCAGATGAAGAAAAGAATATGTCACCTTCTGTATATCCTAGGTCTTCAAAAAGTCTCATTTTATCCTGTAACATTTTTTCTCTCCCACTATCTCTTCTATCTCTGTATAATTTGCTTGTCTCTGATTCTCATTACATATTCACTTTAAATTATGGCGAAAATGGCAGCCATGCAGGTAAGCACCTTGCAGTTGCAGAAGCAAGAGGAAAGGGAAGCTTCATCTCTATACATGTAGTCCTCAATTTACAACTATTCTTTAGTTATAACAGCACTGAAAAAAAATGACTTATGACCTTTTTTCCACATGACTGTGGCAGCACTCCCCCCGTGGTCATGTGATCAAAGTTCGAATGCCTGGCAATTGGTTCATATTTATGATGGTTGCAGCATCCTGGAGTCATGTGATCATCATCTTTTGTAACCTTCTGACAATCAAATTCAGTGGGGAAGCCAGATTCACTTAACCACTGTGTTATTAACAATTGCAGTGATTCACTTAACAACTGTGACAAGAAAGGTAGTGCAACTGGGGCAAAACTCAGCTGACTTGCTTAGCAGTGGAAATTTTGGGCTCAGTAGTGCTTGTAAGTCAAGGACTACCTGTAAACGATCTACCTGCTTCCAGCCATAATGTACCATAAAACCTTGGAGGAAAGGAAAGGAAAGGAAAAGCAAACATATTTAAGCAAAGAAACATATTTAAATTTACAATCTGAGTCTGAATGGAAACTAGACAAGACATGAGTCACTGGGTCATCATTTCAGAGTTATTTCCTTACCAGATTCCTCAATGCCTTCACTAATGTACTACCTACACTAGTAAAGTTCTTAAAAATTTAGTGAGATAGTATCTCCTTTATTTTAGGGTGATGTATCTGCCTTAAAAATAGCCTATGTTGAACTGTATAGCACAGTCAAATATCAGGAGTTGACCATAGAAAATGTTTTATAACATTTTGTATTATGTCACACAATGTTCTATAAAACCTGTGAAGCTCTAATATCCTCACTTTGTTTTCATATGTTTTTTATTCATATATTGATCAACTTATAGTGAGTCTAGCATGGAGTGGGTTTGTGTATCCCATCTGTAATGCCCTCAGAAGGCTAACACACATCACCTGTTCATGCAGAACGATCGTTTTACCCTCTATTTATACCTCTCCATACTTGAACAAAATGTTGGACTTAACTTCTGACCTTTGCAGACTTATACTTGTGTAGAAGGGAGCAATATCTAGTTGGGAGTTACATCAGATACAACCTGACCTATTAGAAAGAATAAACAATATTAGGAAGCTCAAAGCTGAAGTAGATTAATGAGGCCACTTATTGAGAAGGAGCTACCAAACAGTAGAAGTGTTTAGTTAACAAATACCAATACTTCAGTTTTCAATTTCTTTAATTGCAGTATTCATGCCCATTAAAATAACTATTAAAAATTAGAATAGTAAACAGTTATTAGGCCAGCCAAGTATATTCCCCATGCAGTGAATGTAAAATGCTCCTGCGGTTCTTATTTGGACCTAATTGTGAGATGACTACAGATTTATAATTAAATTTCTGAAGGTCAGCATCAAAGCTGATAAAAGTAAATGTTTAAATCATAGCTTACAATTAACTTAATTCTAAATCTATAGAGATATAAATTGTTTATGGAAAGAATGAATGAAGTTATGATGCAATCCAAATGTAATAATTGTAAAAATGTAGATTAATCTTCTTTCATTTAATTTATTATTTAATGCCTGATTTGTGCTGAATTATGCCTATCTTTATCAGAGCAATAGGAAAAATTTCTATGTTAAATTTGGCCACCAATAGACTAATAGAAAAATAGTTCTACTACAGTCCATTGTTCATCCCAAAGTCCGGGATATTACACAAGAAAAATGAGATTGCAACTTCAAGAAGCATTGCATGTCAATAAACAAAACCCTCACAAATGCATATCAATAATGTATCCTAATCTGGAGATTAAAAAATCCACAGCTACATTGTCAAAAATCCAATGGAATATTCATTGCACTTGAAAGCGTAAATTAACAATTAATATATTATAATGAATTCAACAAACAGCTACCACTATTTTAGGGATCCTTATTGTATTATTTATGTTTTAGCTGATTTTTAATTTATTGTGAAACATTTGTTTCTTAGTGTAGGATTTTTTTGCTTAGCCAGTTTAAAATTGTCATATGTAAACTAAAAAAATAAATAAATTATTTTCTCACCCATTTATTTCCATAAATTTGTCCAAATTTCAGAAAACAAAAGGCTAAACCCTGTCAAAAAAATACGAGAAAATGTAACACTTGTTCTCCCCTCTCACTTCTCTCAAATTCACCCACCACAAGCTTCTCTTTCACCTCTTTCTGGGGCTGAAAGAAGGGGCAAAATGTATATGTTACATTGCTTGCTGTGTTGTACTGAGATTATTATTATTTAATTAAGCCTAAAAAAAGAGAAGAATAACTTTTATGACGATTGCAGGATACAGAATTGAGGCATTATTGTACTGTAAATAGTTGTTTTCTATGACTGTAATCCAGATAACAATTCCCCTACTCCCCTTTTAGCAATTAGCAGTAAGTAAACAAACTCCTTTTGGTCTCGGTGAGTAAAAAGATGAGAAGTAGTCGTATCTCTAAAGTGTAACAGCAGCCTTTTGATGGTAGATAGTGAATTACAGGTTAGGGTTAGGGTTTAGTTTAGTCCCAATGCAGGTCATGTTCTGTATTAAAAGTTCTCTCTCCCTCTCCCTCCCTCCCTCCCCCCTTTCTCTCCACCATATATGTATACAAATCCATATAGATTAAAAACATTTTTAACGAGTCTGCTACTGATGCCTCCATCCATTTAGAAAATGCTTCCTGATGCCTGGAGGGTTTTGTATTTGCTTTATTGGCTCTCTGCCCATGTGCCTTTGCTGCTCCTCATTCTGGACATTACGTTTCTCTCCTCAGAAGGCTCATCTTCAAAGTCCACTTTCAGGTGGAGCCACAGCTGCCTCATCCTATCTCATCCGAAAACTGCCTGGCCTTTTCCTCCGGCAAATGTTTTCATTTGACATCATTGTTCTTTATTAGGCCAGCTCAATACTGTAAGTGCAGACTGTTGATTAAAGTGTCAGGGTGCAAGGCTTGAAGAGATTGGCCCATGATAGCAATTGTTGGAGGAAGAATAGAGACTATTGGGGCACATTGTTGTGTTGACAATTAAAAGGAATCCAACAAGTTAAGTGAATATGGAAGATCATATGCCTACAAAATACAATTTAAACCATCTGAGGGAGGATAAGATGCTGGATCATGGCTCTGTTCTCTCACATTTTTAGTAACTTATTGTTTCCCCTAATCCTAAAATTTCTACTCTAGTGATAAGGAATATCAGACTATGTTCAACTCCTAGAGATTACAATAGCAGCCTTTAAGTGTTTCAAGGATATTCCATATAGTCTTGGTGCTTAACGCTAAATTTAACTTCTTTATTTGGCATCATTTGTATACCTATCAGTGTGGGTATATCTTTTCCCCTGCAATTAGAATCTATTTCTAATGCAACTCCAAGATATGAGACCTTAATATATGACACCTAATAAGAGTGATCTCTTAGATGGATTTTCCTGCAGAACACAAGTGGATTCCCCCAGCAATTCCTATCTGGTAGATTTGGTTATGAAGACTGAAAGAAATTAGTAATGTACCAAGGGTGTATGAGTGTGTCCACCCTAGGTGCAGACAGTAAGGAGAATACAGGTTACATACAGCTCACGTTAGAACAATTCATTTAGTGACCGTTCAAAATTACAACGGCACTGGAAAAGGTGACTTACGACTGTTTTTCACACTTACAATGGTTGCAGCATCCCCAAGGTCACATGATCAGAATTCAGACACTTGGCAACCGACTCATATTTATGAGGGTTGCAGTGTCCCTGGGTCATGTGATCACCTTTTATGACCTTCTGACAAGCAAAGTCAATGGGGAAGCCAGATTCACTTAACAACCGTTTCAGTAACCACGTTACACTTAACAACCACGGTAATTCATTTAAGAAAGAAAGAAAGAAAGGTCGTAAAATGGGGCAAAACTCACCTAACAGCTTTCTCACTTAACAACAGAAATGTTGGGCTCAATTGCGGTCATAAGTCAAAGACTACCTGTAACTTCTGATAATCCATTGGCTTATAGCCTTCTCCATTACTGTAACTGTTCTAACTTGCAAGAACATTTTCCACAATTATTTGTTTTCCTTCAGGGAAATGCAGAGAGGCCCTTGAGATCTGCAAATATTATTCTCAACAACTCTACTGGATGCATGAAACCAAAGAGACCTTCCTTCCTGCTTTCCCCCCCCCCAAAAAAAACCCCTCACATCTTCTGTGGGAATAAGGAAACTTTATAAATATTTTTTTTCCTCTTTCTTCCAGTAGATGATAATGGTAGTAACATCCACAACCACAGTACATTCACTCTCTGAATTCTAGCTAATAAAACATTTCCAACGTCAAAGTGAATATGCACAGAAATCCAGTCTTAAAAATGACTTTAATATTTATCTATGTTACAAAAATACATTTTATTTTAAGATACAGTATTATCTCAACAATATTAAATTTAAATTAGAATATAAACAAATTTGATTTTTTTAATGCAGGTTTTATAATTAGTGCTAAAAGTATAATAAATGCCAGAGGTTTTCATTGAGGCGTAATACAAGTAATTCACTGAACAATTTCAAAGAAATCATGTAGTATGTTTGAAAACTTATAGAGTATATTAAAAACCCAGCTTTTTTTCTAATTGGTAAGATCCAGGATAATATTGTAATAACATATTATTCATAAATATTCTTGGTTAATTGGCTCCAATGTGCTTTCAAATGATGTAAAAAATAAATAAAAATAGATGAAAAAGGGGTGGGCATGAAAAGTAATACATTTACCCCCTCAGAACACATAATATACTCTGTTGATGTCTATTTACAAAAGGATGTTCAATTCTATTTTTATATGTTCACTGAAAGAACTTAAAATGATAGCACCTAGGTCAGGGGTAGGCAACCTTGGCTCTTTTATGACTCGTGGACTTCAACTCCCAGAATTCCTGAGGCAGCTGTGCTGAGGGGAAAGGGAGAGGTTTCCAAGCTGAGCCATGTTAGCTCAGGAATTCTGGGAGTTGAAGTCCACAAGTCATAAAAGAGCCAAGGTTGCCTACCCATGGCCTAGGTGAAGACAAGTACTAGAGGACATAATCCTTTAGATGTTCTCTTGTTCAAGACAACGTTGTCTTGTATAGCTTCATTCATTACAGAAATGCTGTGATGCAGGAAGATATCCTAAAATGTTACACTTTTAGGTAAGAGACCTCCATATTCAGCACTGAAAGGTCAAACTGAACAGAGACTTGGAAGACTTTGTATGTGTCTTCCTTTTTGATAAAACCCACACACATTCTATGGCACTATAATGTCTACCTTCCACCACGTAGAGCAGCAAATTGTAAAATGTGTTCAAATATGTAGATATTATCCATAGTGACAAATACGTGCTTTGAGAAGGTCGCCTCATACTTCCTCTAACTTCTTATCTTTTTAAAAATATCATCTCCTAAGACCAGGGGAGAGTTTAATTAATAAAACATGCTGCTATACCCACCTGAGAAGAATATGTTATTTATTTTTGTTTTCAAGATTACAGTAAACTGTTTTTCTCCCTGCACGTGGAAGCCATGAGCCAGATTGTACATTAGGTAAACCACAATCCCAAATTGAAATAAGATAAGATAATGCCAACATTTCATTTTTACCAGCAGAATAAAGATCCATGTTGTATCACAGCAGAGAGAATTTTAAAATATAGGCATTGTTTCTTTGGGAAGCTGTACTCAACTAACAAGACATGTTGCCCCTATTTAAAAATGCTGAGAACATGTGACATACCAAAATGTATTGTAATTAAAGGCTCCTCATTTTCAGACTGATTCGAGCAATGCTTATTGCAGTAACCATAAAAACCTATTTTAGCCTTACCAATAGGATGGCAATAATTTCTAAAAGAGTGATCTGTTAGTGATTCAGTTGGATCACTGCACTGAAGCTGGTACACAAAATAATGTGTGTCTACTCCCCTCCCTTAAATGCAAAGCAAACAAGCTGTGTTTTGCCTCAGAGTCTCCATCTGCGACAGATGGGAAAGCCTCTTCTAACTATAGGTTGTGTTTGGATCCAGGCAACACAAAGTCATGTGAAGCACCTCATGGGATCATTTCTCTTCCTTAGTAAGAAGGATGGTATCACTTCCTGTCAAGAAGCATTCTGCCAAGGCAAACTCAAGCCAAACCTGTAACCTTTACCACTCTTGAACAGAGTGCCATTTACATCTACAGAACAACTGTTTTCTTTCAAAATTGTCACCCTTGTGAGACATGATAATAGAAAGCCTGGAAGCAAGATAAGGACGTAGACTCCACCCTCATCCTTTCTGCCTTTGAGCTTATCTTGTTAAGATTAAAGGTGAAGGAAACAGAACTAGGTTATGCCTTATTTTATTCCCTCACACTTCCTATTTCATAATGACCAAAGAGTGTTTCTAACTATATAAGAATCCTAATCTCTTACTTACATTATGATCACCCTATGATGTTGAAAACTATTCCCATATACACATATGAAAAAGAGATACATGACCAGAATTTGATTGTATGAATTGGTATGCAAAAATATGCTCCATTTAATAGCTATTTTTCTTTGTTTTCATTGTGGTGAATAGTCACTATATGATTTGAATAACATATAGAGATATGTCCCTGCCAGTGTGTCCATATTCTTTTTGGTACTTTGCACACCTTAGAAAGTATATTCACTTCTAGTCTAGTCTCAGGAGACAGAAAATTTGCTAGATCAGAGATCTGCCCCCCTGAGTAGAGTTAAATAGAGCAGGTCTACGCTTATCCACCAATTCTAAGTGGCTTCATCATAAGTAGGCCGACATCACACAAGTTACATTGTGTGGTGCTGAACAAACTTGCTGAGTATTGCACAAGGCAGCTAAATGTCCAATGGAGCATGGAGAAAGGAGGAGGGGGAGAAGTAACTAACTTTCTGAAAGAAAAATTACGGTAATTTTTGATAATGATAATCTGTGGGTCAGTGAGCTATGGGTGTGACAATATCACACAAATGCCATGACTGCATATTTTCATCACATGTTGAGACACAATACTGGAGTGTGTCCAATCACACCTGGCCAATAAATTCTATTCTATTCTATTCTATTCTATTCTATTCTATTCTATTCTATTCTATTCTATTCTATTCTGTTCTGTTCTGTTCTGTTCTGTTCTTCGTAAAGGGGGAAGTTGAGTAATGATGCCATTGTGTGTGTGTGCATATGTGCTGTCATTGTGGCATCACTGTAGCTTGCTGAAATATAATTAGTCTGAATTCAAACTTTATTAATGCATATAAACTGTATATAGATATAGTTTTCAAGATTGGTAGTTTATTTACGATAATGATGGAAATAGAGAAATGTGAACACTTTAGGTTTTTTTGGTTAAGAATAATCTCTTTCTCTTTTATATTATTTTTTTCAAAATAGGACCAATAAATATTCAATTAGATTTTTAAATATATGACACAGCATACTACTTTTACAAGAATCCATTGTAAAGTATGGATTGAGATGATTAAAAATTAACAAATGCTGTGAAACTATAATTGGTGGATTGTTAATTTTGACTGAAGTGAGAAACCAGGTGTTAAAATATATCAAAAGAATCCCAACATTGCTGCTCTATGTATACACATGCCTTACATATTCAGAGACTCATTTAGTGACTCTCTTCCATAATAATTTTCACTTTATTTTGGTTATTCTGCCTGATTTTGAAAATGTAAAACCTATTTTACAAATTTATTCTAATTCAAAACAGGCCTACACATCAAGCAGTAAAGAGATGGCATCTAATATATTGTGTAGCAACCATGTGGGAGTAACCTAGGAATATGGATAAATTAAGAGAGCCCTTGGGAACTTTCTCAGTTCCACACTTCAAGGATGAACTACCGGTAATTTAGAAAGATCCTACACTCTTTCAAGAAACGCGACTCACCATGTAGCCATTCTCCAATTTCAAATCTAGGAGCCTGCTCCTGTCTGGCTATATCTTCCACAAAGGCTACTTCATAAGCCAGTTTGTCAAGGGATCTGCAATACAAGTCTTGGGCCCAACTTTATGGCTTAAGGGTAAGGAGGACTCTGACATGCTTGGCTCATTTCAGCATGACTGTCCATTTACTCAAACGCCAGTTCTGGTGGCCAGGGATGAAACCAGATGTGGAGACGTATGTATGGGTCAACAATAAAATCCATGGCGATCTCCTCCCAAGGCCGGATCGGATTGGCGACCTGCTGCAATAGGCCAGGCGGTTTCCCTACACGGGGTTTAGCGATAGCACATATGGGGCATTATTTTATTTATTTATTTATTAAACTTATATGCCTTTTTCTAGGCCTACCTATTGGATGGAGGCTTTCCACAGCATCTGTGGCCGAGACTTTAAAAAGTGCGCATATGCTCCTGCCACAAGTAATGGAAAAATCTGTAGAAGCAATAACTTAATATTTGATATATAAGCTAGCTAGAAATGCATAAATCAGCTCTAAGAGTGAAGTGCCCATATATTAGAGAGGAACCAGAGCCTTTTAAAAAGGCTATTAGAATTCCATTTCGTTAATTTATCCATTCCTGGCCTGGACATATCATAATGCATATGGAGAGAAGTATCAAAATTTAAATATTTTCCCCATAAAAAATATTTCCTACAGAGGAATGCTAGCAAAGTCAGTGGCTTTTTGTCAGGGTGGAAAAGGGGTAGAGAGCTGGGGTTGCATTATAGAAGGAGAGAGAAGCTCTGATCTTTTCCACTACCAGAGTGGCACGGGGATAGCAGCACAGATGCCCACAATATCATCATCTCTGAAGGATAATGAGGACATTGTTGGCTCACCAGCAAAGGATCATCCTCAGCTCTTTCCTACTGGAGTGCTACAGTGGGCACAAGGTGGCCGGGCTGATGTAAAGAATGAGTAAGAGCAGAGGTCTCTTCTTACATAGGACTGGAGCCATACAAACTATGCCAGAGCTTGTGAAGGGATAACGTAAAGGATTTTAATAGGAATTTCAATAGGGGAAAAAAAAAATGAGTGGAAGAAAGGGAGAACATGGCCGGATATTATACAGGTAGTCCTTAATGTATATTGAGACCAGAATTTCCATTGCTAAGCAAGACGGTTGTGAAGTGAATCACACCCAATTTTATCACCATTTCTGCCATGGATGTTAAGCAAATGACTGCAGTTGTTAAGTGAACCACATGATTGTGAAGTGAATCTGGCTTTCCCCATTGACTTTGCTTATCAGACATTGGGAATGTAAAGACATTTGTAAATGTAAAGACATTTACAAATGCGATCACCTGACCCTGGGACACTACAACTATCATAAATGTATATATTTTGCTCCATCCCCTGGAAAAAAATTATTGTAGAGACCCAAGTGTGAAGCACTACACTTTTTTTTGGTGGGGGGGGGGAGTCACTATAGAAATTGTCACACTTTATTCTTGTCTGGCTAATTTCCAGGGTTTTCTCCTAGCCCTGGAAAGGCTCAACCTACAAGCTGATAAATAATCTAATTTGCATAAATCATCTATCCTTGAGTAGAAGAAACCCATATCTTCTAATTCTGCTGTTGATAATGAAAAAAACCCACCACTCCTATAGTTGAAGCCTCAGCCTGGCTCAGACACCATCAAAGAGATGGTAAAGAAACCTTATTTCCATAAAGGAGAAGGGGAGGGAAGAAAGGATGGAGCATCTTGCAAAAGCACTTAAACAATATCAGCTTTGTTTATAGTTTGGCTACCATCACATGTCTATATGGAAGACATCACATCTCAGCTTCATGAAACTCACTCTCTCGCTTTTCAAATAAGGATATCTGTGTCAATCCTGGATGTTAGATCTGCTATGGATCTTCAGGTCTTTGGGCCAAATTTTGTATATGGGTCAAATTTTGTATATGGCGTAGTTTTGATTGGGCTTTGCTAGGGGTTTTATATGGGGTATTTTAGAGCAGGCTTTTTATTCAATATTTATTGTGATTTTTATTATTGCCTGTTCACCGCCCTGAGTCCCGTAAGGGAGATAGGGCGGTATATAAATTTAAATAATAAATAAATAAATAAATAAAGTACTGGTAGTTATTCAGAATTAGCCACGGAGTCATTATATATCCAGTTTCTCCTATCATTAATGGGGGAGGGGGAGAGAAAACTTGTTCTGTTATATTTCCCAAAGGACAAGGCTTGAGAAGATAGAAGGAAGAAGGTTCCTTCTGATCACCATGGTCAGTGTATCATAATAACCCTAACTCTAAAAGCAAATTATGTTCTACATTATGCTGTCCAAAATCAGTTCACTTCCCTTTCTCCATTGCTTTGCAATGCTATTGTTCTTTGTTTCTTAGATAACAGTCTGAATACCCAGGTAGTCTTTGACTTGGAACCACAATTGAGCCCTGTTGTTAAGGGAGTTTTGCCCCATTTTTCTTGCACTGCAGGAAAATCATTGCAGTTGTTAAGCTAGTAACATGATTTTTAAGTGAATCTGGCTTCCCGCATTGACTTTGTTTGTCGGAAAGTCACAAAAGGCCATCACGTGACCCTGGGACAGGGGTAGGCAACCTTGGCTCTTTTATGACTCGTAGACTTCAACTCCCAGAATTGCTCAGGAATTCTGGGAATTGAAGTTCATGAGTCATAAAAGAGCTTACCCCTGCACCTGGGACATTGCAGCCGTCATGAATATGATCACATGACCATGGGGGATGCTGCAACGGTCATACGTGTCAAAAAGGGTCATAAGTCACTTTTTTCAGTGCTGTTGTAACTTTGAACGTTCAGTAAACAAACTGTTGTAAGTCAAGGACTACCTGTAAATGACTCGCAGTTAGCCTAAAGAAAATCATGCTGGCTAGCTTCATTTTTATCATGTGAAATTAATAATTGGACCAAGCACCCTGAATTCATGATCACCCATAACAAGAAAAGGGATTGTTTTTTTTGGCACTGGAAAACCCCATGTTTTAACACAGTGACTGGCTAGGGCAGCCTTTCCCAATTTGATGCTTTCTAGAGGTGTTTGGACTACTTAGCTAGATAGAACAGGACCATATGCTTAAGCAGGAACTAATTGTTTCCTAGGATCAGAGGAGTGACTTAAGGGAGCATCATTTTCGTATTGAGATTAGATAAACTGAGACCTCATGTACATTCTTGCTATTATTTGGGTACAGACCTTCCATCTCAGTGGAAACCTTTGGGTTTGCTGGCAGGAGCCAGGCAGCCTTTGAAAAAAGAGAAACATGCCATTCTTTGGTGTGTTCAGTTATGGTTAGGAGCTCTGATGCGCTGACATCTCCACGATAAGGAGATGCTGGATGTTGGGAAGCTCAAGTTCCATCATGTGACATCAGTTTGGGAGGCATCAGTATCACAGCTTGGCTGCTTAGGGTTAGCATTTCTTGCACAAAAATAGCTGCCGCACCAGGTGCAACTTTCCTCACCGTGTTCAATTTCATTTGTAAAAAAAGCCCTTGGAACCGGTCTGCTGCAAGGGTAAACAAAGCGCAAATTGTGGTTACTATTTTGCCCCTGCTTTTAAAATGAGATCAAAATAACTGCACGATTTCAATGTGAATATTAAGATATGAGTGCCATGCTGTTACCTAGAGCTGTTCTGTATCCGGTCCAGCATTTACACAAGCAGCTCATCTGAATCAACATCCATATAATTTTTTAGAGTGACAGGTGTTTGTCCCGTTCTCTGTGCTGCAAAAAGAACCAAAAGCATCCATTATTAAACAGCAGGACACATAAACACACACATTTAAGTTTGTTTCAATATCTGTTGCCAATGGCCAGTGACATTTCACTTGCTCTATCAGAGACAGATCAGATCAGAAGGCAGGTGCACACACATACATACACAGAAATATTAGATACATAGAAATTGAAATAAGATGAGATAGATAGATAGATAGATAGATAGATAGATAGATAGATAGATAGATAGATAGAGAGATAGATAGATAGATAGAGAGAGAGAGAGAGAGAGAGAGAGAGAGAGATGATGGATGGGTAGATAGGTAGGTAGGTAGATGATAGAGAGAGAGATGATAGATAGACAGACAGACAGACAGACAGACAGAGATAGAGAGATAGAGAGGGAGAGATATAGAGATAGAGAGAGAGATAGACAGACAGACAGACAGACAGATAGAGAGATAGATAGAGATAGAGAGTTTGAGAGATAGAGATAGAGAGAGAGATAGAGAGAGATAGATAGATAGATAGAGATGATAGATGATAGATGATGGATGACAGATGATAGATAAAGATAGATAGATAGATAGATAGATAGATAGATAGATAGATAGATAGATAGAGAGAGACAGAGAGAAAGAGAAAGAGAGAGAGAAAGAGAGAGAGAAAGACAGAGAGAGAAAGAGAGCGATAGAGAGATAAAGATAGATAGATAGATAGATAGATAGATAGAGATAGATAGATAGATAGATAGATAGATAGATAGATAGAGAGAGAGAGAGAGAGAGAGAGAGAGAGAGAGAGAGAGAGAGAGAGAGAGAGAGAGAGAGAGAGAGAGAGAGAGAGAGAGAGAGAGAGAGAGAGAGAGAGAGATACTTGCAGGTCCTTATACTTTCAGGCAATCATATTCATTCACAGGGCTAAGTTGGCTGTTTTAATTTTGTTTGTTTAATGTAAACTGTGAGATGGGACAGTTTTATTTTAATTTTTTTAAATAGTTATCTTGAGGAAAGGGTAAGAAAAAATGTCTTTGTGAGGAATACAAATAAAAGAATACTACACAAAAACCTGAGAAATCTAAGGGTTGCTTACAAAACAAAACAAATGCAGTTTTTGTTCATTCATTTCTATATGCAAGGCTCACATGAAAAATCCTTACCTAAGTGTCTTTGAAAATAGCTCAGAAGCAGCTTCTTTTTGAGAATGAAAAAAAAGCAGCTTAAGACACTTAAGAGAAGGATTGCCTGTGGTATGATATTTGGGATGCTGCTAATATAAAGGTTAACTTCAGTGGTGGGATTCAAATATGTGAACAACCGGTTCTCTGTGTGGATGCTGCTTTTGGAAGTCCATTCTGGGCCTGGGCAACAAAAAATTAGCTACCGGTTCTGCCAAACTGGTGCAAACTAGCTGAATCCCACCACTGGTTAAGTTCTACCTTCCCATCTCTTTCACCTTGCCAGTCATGCCATGCAGGCACCTCTTTTCTGCCTCTGCTAAGCACAGAATCTGAATCAAGCAAGTTGATTTAAAATTGTGGGATAGTGATGTCCAAACAGTGCCACCTTCTAGACTCATGTTGGTAGCGCAGGGACCATACCCATGAAGGTGATAGGATTTGGGGGGGGGGGGTGTCAGGGAAGACCTGATGCCAGCCCTTACCAGTTTCCTCTGGTTGCTCAGACAGAAGGTGCAGATGGATCTTGGGCTCCCCGTGGCAGGGCTGCCTTGCAGGAGAGGCTGATAGTGCAAGCAGGGCTGCCTCACAAGCAAGGTCTCCTCAGCTAAGTTCCCACCAGGTGGCTGCTGCTGCTGCTGCTGCTGCTGCTGCTGTAGGAGCAGCATATTCGCCAGGTGCGAGATGTAGCTGGAGGCCAGGCGCAGGGTCTCGATCTTAGACAGCTTACGGTCTGCAGGCTCGGTCGGGATGAGTGTGCGGAGGGCGCTGAAAGCGGAGTTGACGCTGTGGGTTCGGTCCCTTTCCCGAGCATTGGCTGCCTGCCTCTGCTTGTTGCGACCACTCGGCCGAGGGCTCTTGCGTTTGCATTTGCTTTGGGCCCCAGTGCCGGGCAGGGAGCGGCCCGAACTGCTCTCGCTGCTGCCACTCTCCAGCTCCTCCAGATCGGATGCAGCACCCCCGCTTGACTTCATGGTCAAGCCAGCAGCCCCTCAGCTCCATCACTTTTATGCCCAGCAGCTGCCACCTTGCTCCTGTTAGCATCAGCAGCCGCTGCTCTATCAAAAACTCCCCTCCAGCAGCAGGATCATTTTTTGAATGGTTGCTCCTTTTAGATCGAGCAGATGGTGGCTCTGTAAATAAGGCCGGGGAGGTGGAGCTGCTTCTCAGAGGAGCTATTGCAAGCCCTGCACCTGTCTGCTCCTTGTCATGCCAGCGTGTGCGAAGGCCTGGGCAGCCCCCAGGAGCATGGGCAGAAGGGAAGCCCTCTCCTTCCCCTTTCCCCTCAATCTCAGGAATGGTTTCATGCCTCTCTCAAATTCTCCAGGAAGACAGACATTTCCCCTTTTCTTTCAGCAGGCTCATAATTCAGAAATCACTTGAATATCTAGACTACTGAAAACTGAGCCAAGTGTTAGACCCAGAGGAGTTAAAATCAGAGTTCCTTCCTTCCTTCCTTCCTTCCTTCCTTCCTTCCTTCCTTCCTTCCTTCCTTCCTTCCTTCCTTCCTTCCTCCCTCCCTCCCTCCCTCCCTCCCTTCCTTCCCTCCCCACATTTTCATAACTTTATTATGCTGACTGCTCAACAATTCTCAAAATACTATTTAGACTAAGGGTATCCTATCTCTTTGGTGTGTTCTGGCATATCTCAGAGTTATAACAAGACATTTCAACTGTGTCACTCTACAAACCATTTGAAAAAAAAAATAGGTTGCCCAAATAAGCTTTCTAAGATCTAACTATCTCAATCAAACTAACCAAATGGGCTAAACAACTATTTCTAAGGGCTTCAGCAGAAAGATATATGGTCAATTTTAATCCTAAAGCTCAACATCACTATTTTATGTTTAGTGTAGTGTTGGAATACTGGAGATGGCTTCCTTTTAGCACCAATGCAAGCACTCCAACACAGCCAGCTGCTTCCACATTCTTGGCTGTGAGTCCTCCTGTCCTCTCACCAACTCTGCTAGATCCTATTTGTGGTTTGTTGCCACACTCTGTTGCCTCTGTCACTCTCACCTGCTCATTTATGCAGGGGCAGAGATAAGCCCAAGGCTAAAAATGGAAATTCAGAATCCAATGCCCCCTTGCTTTTAGTTCTCACCTGTAAAAGCACAGCCATGCTTCAAGGCTACGGCAGCATTTGTATTCACTGCTGGAATAAGGAACATAATACATTTTGAATTGACCTGATCAGCCATGCTGTTACTTGTATATCATACAAAGATGGATTTGGCTTGATTCCTACTTCTTGAAGAGCATTAAATAGTGGCAACCCTGCCTCTTTGGCCCACTGATGACTCCAGACTCCTTGGCTTGATTTGAAATCAGTTTGATATTTATGAACTTTTCATGAATCTTTACCTTTTAGGCTGGTCGATAAAACTTTGATTATAAGTTACGCCAAAGATCCCAGAAGGTACCCAGATAAAACCCACCAAGAACTTACAAATGTGGCACATGGAGATTTCTTGACTTATTTATCATAATTCTGTTTTATTTGTGTGTTTGTGTGTGTGTGTGAGATCTGCACTGGTTTGAAAACAGTGTTGCAATATGAGAAGTTCTCTGAATACATACACCTAAATAATAGTATCATGGCTATCACATATTGCCATATGGAACAGTAGTATAATTTACATGGCTTTGAATAGTCTTCTGGCACCCAGTTCCAAAACACCCAAAGACATCACCCCCATATAAAGATTTGAAGAACCCAACAGAAATAATGGGCTGAACTTTATTTACCAAACCACCTGAAGGCAAGACAAGAAGCAATGGATGGAATCTAATCAAGAAGAGAACCAACCTAGAATTAAGGAGAAATTTCTAGACAGTGAGAACAATTAATCAATGGATTGCCTTACCTCCAGAACTTGTGGGTGCTCCAACACTGCAGGCTTTTAAGAAGAGATTGGACAATCATTTGTCTGAAATGGTATCGGGTCTCCTGCTTGAGCAGGGGGTTGGACTAGAAGACCTCCAAGGTCCCTTCCAACTCTGTTATTCTGTTCTGAATTAAAGAAAAAACAACTGTCTGTTTCCCTGGTGGTCTTTTAATCAATCCCAATGAATCAAATTCACATCGTAGAAATAAGGAGTTAGTCTGAAGAGTAATTCAAGGGCCAACAAAAAGATAGATGGGAACGTTTATCTGAATACTAATAGCAGATGCTATTTATGATTCTCTACCCGAGAAAAACCTCATAAAAGGGGGCTTCGATTCTTAATACAACTGAATATTAAATAATGAAAAAATAATAATTGCAAACTCTGGCAATTGGCAGAACCTTTATGTTGCATTGATTGGGAATGTGTGTTGTGAAATTTGAAGCTACTCCAATACCCAAATTCAAGCATATCCAGTAAAATATGTTGAAGAATTCTGAATTTCTGAAAATGTTCTCAGATCAAAAGCGAGATTCTTCCTCCAGCTTTCTTTTCTTCAGTTGAGTCCTTGGTTCTTGGTTTCTTTTCTTCAAACAGATTCCTTTTATTTGTTGTAATCTAGTCGTTTTATCCCAGCAATCTTTATATTCTTTTAAGAAATTTCAACTGACCTTGGACCTCTAGAAATTTCCAGTTTTTAGGGGATGATTTTATAGCTACTGGGAAGGGTTATTTTCCCCATACAAATAACAGGGAACTTCCCCGCCCATCCAGAAAACCTGTCAATGAAACAATCAAAAGACGTTCAGATGTACAGTAGGGCACAACTGCCTGTATCTCACAGAGAGACTCTGTCTTCTTTTTCACTGACAACCTGGTTTGATATAATTGGAGGAACAGACTAGGCAGGAAGCCAGAAAAGGACTGTTTTAAGTAAACAGAGGCGTCTCCACCTGGACACAAATAAATTCAGCACCACCATAAGCTTCCAGTATTTAATAACGCAATCCATGCATCTTTAGGCTTTCTTTATATTTGACAGCTCTGAGTTAAGAAAATTAAAAGTAAAGCCAAGAGGCTGATACAATGACAAGTTAATCCAGTGATTAAGGATCCCCACATTAAAAAGATTAAATGTTCTTGTTTTTAGCTCTAAGATTCCTTGAAACGTCAGTGCAAAATGGCCATTCAGCTTAAAAGATGCTTGTAAAACGTTCAGAATATTGCCGCCGTTAATTGCTTAATTATTGATTGGAATAACATTTAGGCAAAGACTGGATAGAATTAATTCCTTAAGGAAAGTTTAGGACTAGAATTGACATTGTACCACGCCCCTCCCCAGTACTAATATATGTCACCGTTAACAGTCAAGAGTTTTACAAGGCCAATAAGATTATTGAATTAACGGAAAAGCCCATCATTGACTCTTAATCCTCTAAATGGCGAGATTGCTTGTGTGCTAATTGCCACAGAATGCCCTAATATACAATGCAGATCGTCAATTTCCTTGAGCCAAAGTCAGACTTGTGTTAAATAAGCGCAAAACTTTATGATTACAGTGACTACACATCAAGCCAAGATAAGAAACAGAAGGCACCTTCCTCACATCAGTTTATTTATTTATTTATTTATTTATTTATTTATTTATTTAATTTATTGAATTTATATACCGCCCTATCTCCCTTACGGGACTCAGGGCAGCGAACAGGCGATAATAAAAACCACGATAAATATACACAAATTTCTGTTTTAAAATCAAATTAAATAACAGGCCTGCTCTAAAAATACCCCATACAAAACCCCCACTAAAACATAATCAAACTACGCCAGGCCGGCCGCACGGAATAGATGGGCCTTCAGGGCTCGGCGAAAAAGGCGCAGGTCTGCAACTGTACGTAGGTCGGGGGGTAGGTCATTCCAGAGGGTAGGAGCTGCCACAGAGAAGGCTCTCTCCCTGGGGGTCGCCAGCCGGCATTGTCTGGCCGACGGCACCCTAAGGAGGCCCTCTCTGTGGGAGCGGACTGGTCGAAGGGAGGTGTTTGGTAGGAGGCGGTCTTGCAAATACCTAGGTCCATTGCCACGGAGCGCTTTAAAGATTGTTACTAACACCTTGAAGCGCACCCGGAAGGTCACAGGCAGCCAGTGCAGCTCAAAGTTACTAACACCTTGAAGCGCACCCGGAAGGCCACAGGCAGTTTATGCATCATGTACTGCTAATGGCAGAATCACTATAATTGCTTGAACATATACAAAGGAAAAAAAAAAAGGGGGGGGGGGAAAGGCTCATTTTGTTGTTCTGTTTGTTTTGTGTGTGTGTGCTTTTTTTTAACTCAGAATGAACATGCTTTTGATTCTGCTGAAATTTGGAGCCTCTAGCCTGCATTTCTATAATCTTTTTAACAGTCGCTGCTTTTTTTTTTTTTTACAACTTGTAAATGAGTGTGTCCCAAGAGGATCAAATCAGATTAGCAAGGCAATTTCCTCCTTGTCATTTAATAATGGTGAAACTAGTAGTGTAAATATAGTTAGGGCGGGCATAGAAGACCCCAAACCCTTCTACATTTACCTCCAACCCAACCCTAGATGTAATCTATTCCTGAGTAGTATACATTTTGGGGAAAACCTAAGCATTTGCATAGGGTGACATGACTTGTGAGGTTGGAGCAGCTGGTGGAAGAGACTCTGGACATGTGCAGTAGAGCAGAGGTGTCCAACTTCCAGTCTGCAGCCCAATGCCGGGCTTCTGCCTGTTGGTAACCAGGCCGCGCAAGCTGCCAGTGAGTGTGCCCGTGAAAAGCTACATTTGTGGAAGCAGCACGCATGTGTGCAAAACCATTCCCTCTGCCCCCCCGGCTACCGCCACTGAGAGCCAGTTTGCAGAGCCGGAAAGTTTGGGGACCACTGCAGTAAAGATCCTCTGTGTGTACGGATGAGGGAACCATCAGATGACTAACTCTCACTCTTTGCTGACATCTCATGGTTACCCAGTAGTCTTCAGCATGGACAAGGTATTTCTAGTTTCTCTACTTCCGAGAAAGTGTCTCAAGCTAACATCGCTGCTTATTCCTAGACTGCATATGCCAGTGCTGGGCCCAAGAGAAGGCCTGAAGCCTTGGAAGGAGGTCTCTAGCTGTTTAATTGTTGACTAATGAAATAATGGGGTGGTGGTGGAACTGAGAAAGCTCTGCTCCTCTCCCCCATTTGAAATAAAAAAAACAAAGAAAGCCTAGAATTGGGGAAACTTAAATTCACTGTCTTTTTATTTTACACGGACTCCAATAATATCACAGGGGAAGCAAAAGTAACGATAGCAACTTCTGTATTTTTTGCACTTGATTCTCAACTACCAGGAAGGAAGAATTTTCAAGTATTTAATGTCATAAACTAGCAGAATGGGGAGAGCTTTTCTAAGGGACCATCTTCAATGTTTCAATGCTCCTTTTCATGCTCTTTAAATCCTATGATGTGAATGCGGTAGGAGTCAATAAAGCATGAAAGAAGCACAATCCGTTGGGTATAATTATTAATTTTCTCAACAGTTGAGTCTACGAATGTATGAATAGGTCCCTTCCTCAGCCTTCCTGCGTTCTTGAGTGGCTTCCTTGGAGATACTCGAAAGAGCAGATCTCTTTGCGATACTTCACCTCTTTCTGAATTTGCTTTATGGTGAAAAGCTTTTTAATCCAGGTAAATGACTGGAACTGTGACCTGGAGCTATCATTTTAATTTAACTTTTCAGTGAACTAGGCTGCTGTTCTGCTGGATTGAAACTGCTTGGAGAGAAACTTTCTTGAAGTCTTTTTAAAATAAGCTGAATTTTCATCCCCTCTAATTAGAGAAATGTCAGAAGTACGTAATTTTTCATCCCTTCGTGCGATGACACTCTCTCTTCTTCTTTCAAAATACACGGGATTGTAATATCATTCACTCTAAGACAACTATTGTGTCTCTCTGTGTGTATCTTTTCCTTGGCCAGCTTTGCTCTGTCTGGTTTTGTTTGAAAAATGGATTAGACTAGAGGAAATTGGTTATATTGTGCTGCAGTGGAACATGACCCAATTGAGATATTGTCTCCAGCATTAGATTGTCACATTGGAAAGCAATATGCCAGTTTGGGAAAGATTTGTATATATTTGTAGAGAGTAAGCTTACTTGGACATATGCAAGCTCTGTTACCAAAGGGATGAGGAGTGAAACATGTCAAGTCCACAACAGATAATATTTGGAAGAGACCCAGTCATACACCTCTCTAATTCATAGGGCTATAAGAAGGAGGAGGAGTTACAACACAATCAGACTTGCAAGGTTTTGCTATGATGATGGTGGTGGTGATGTTATCCATTCAGTTGTGTCCAACTCTTGGCAATTCCTGGCTGGTACTGGCAGCTCGGGAGGGTACACGAGCCTGGCTCCAGGGAATTATTAACGCTTCCTTGCAGGAGGGTGTCTTCCCGGCGGCCCTTAAGGAGGCCGTCGTGAGGCCCCTCCTCAAGAAGCCTTCCCTGGACCCAGATGAGTTGGCCAGCTATCGCCCGGTCTCCAACCTTCGCTTTGCGGCGAAGGTTG
>NW_015386573.1:236512-249083 GCF_001527695.2 Protobothrops mucrosquamatus | reverse complement strand
TCTTTTTTTGTATAAGTAAGGGATGGTGTTAAACTATCTTGCTGAAATGGTAAAGATTTTGGATATTTGAAGAACTAACTAAATGAATAATTTTTATTAACACGGAGGAGATGGATTGTTTAAGTTTAGACTTTGGAGTTAGAGATATTAATATTTGTTTACTTGTATTTGAATATCAGCCTAGGTTGGTTTGGGAAGTTCGGGGGGTGGGGGGATGGGATATAATATTGTGAAATATTTGTGATGTATTTCTTTTTTTTTATGATAAAAATAAAAATTTTATATTGAAAAAAAAAACAATAGAGCGAACTAACCTTTGTTTGCCATGCTGAGGTCCTTGCTGTTCCATATTCAGCTCATGTTTTAATCTTTCTTTGGAGTTGATTGCCTAGTCTGGTGTACCTAGTAGGGTTGGTAATATTATACTGACAAATAAAAACAGCGAGCAATGCCAGAAAAGTAATTTGTAAGAAAAAAGATGGAAATAAGTGGTTTGAATAAAAATGCCACACATTAGCTAATAACAACATACTTTAACAAGTATGAACAGTAGGGACTTGCTTTTATTATGCCTGCATATATTGGTTAAATTTATCTCTGCAAGCTCAGAGAAGCTTACGCAGGGATCTTCCTTCATTTAGGCTGGACTCATGGTAGACAGAATAGGCGAGGCCATCCAGAGGAAGGGGACCCAAAAGGTACAAACGTTGGACCCAACTGCATGATATTTATTTATTTATAAAATGTATTTATTTATAAAATGTATTTATTTATAAAATGTATTTATTTATTTATAAAATTTATTGGCTGCCCATGTTACCCTAGGGTAACTCTGGGCAGCTTACAGTTACATATACAATGAAAACATAAGAAATTAATCTCAGACATAAAAAACCAAGGATATATGGGGAGGGTAGGGGAGGAGTGGGGGCAAGTGGGATCTTTTATTACTCGATCAACCACCTCCATTGCACTGTTCCCCCACTGAGGCTCCAAGTTGACTGGCAAAGCCACTTCCTTAGACCCTTATGCAAAGATAGGAGGGTTGGGGCCAACCTCACATCGGGGGGCAAGATGTTCCAGAGGGCAGCAGCAAAAGCAGAGAAACCCTCCTACTGGATCCCACAAGCTGGAATACTTGGGCTGACGGGACCCGCAGCATGCCTCCTCTGCCAGCACAAGCAGAACGGGCCAATCCCAGTGGGATGAGATGGTTGATGGAAGCCCTACCCCCTTTTAAGATGTCTGACTTGCATGTGGCAGGTGCAAAGGTTTAAGCAAAACAGAGGCTGGGCTTCTACTATGTCCTTGGATGTAGGGGTATGACAGAATTAAATTCCACAAAAAGGCACTGTTAAGAATTTGGAACATCTGCCTTCTCCATTAAGATGCAGCCTTATCTGGAACATTCTAGAGAGGGCTGGATTGCATGTGTGGCTCCTTACTGACCTGAATTGATGAAAAGAACCAATATTTACTCTCATCTAGACTCAACATTGTTTTAAAAACCTCCCCAAATCCCAGGATAAAAAAAGATCTCCATTTACATGCATAGCATGGCTCCAACGGTGGCAGCCCTCAAAGGTTCCATTAAGAATGGCATCACAAGATGACCAGATGCTGTTTTACAGAATGAAATGCAATTGTTCCAGCAGAGTTTAAAACATTTCTCCACTTTGCAATGTCTGCCTGGGCTTATCGGCTCTGAAAAATTTGATTGTAATAAATATCAAGCATCAAACTATTCTTCGTGTTGTCATTTTGATAGCTCTACCCATACTTGGTGCAGTTTTAAGCTCCATTTCCCTCTTTCCTTCACCTTTCAGGCAATTTACTCTGACAGGTTAGAGGTCACATTGATTGAAGTGTTGATGCGATTATGCAATCATATCACCATGCCCTTTTGTGCTGTGATCTCATTAATGCATGCTCATACATCGATGCACATCAGTAAACTGTGAGAATGAAAAGGCACCAGTGGGCTGCGATAGCAAATGGCATTCGGATGTCACTCATTGCAGAAATACCGTAAGTCATCCTGAAGAGTGAGCAACGCAAAACCCAAAAGTGTCAATCACAGCGAAGAAAATCTTTCTTTCCCTATTTATAACTTAAGTATATAATCTCTTGTATGCTTAAACCTGCTTCTCAGAGGAAGAGATCAGCTGCTTTTTGTGATTGTTCACTCTTATGAAAGAGTTTGGTGCACGACTAGGCCCTTTCAATCCACTAGCGTCCCATCCGTCCAACTAGAAGTGGTGAGAAGGGATTTGGTGGATCGGAGTGAGAATGCCTTCCCATCGGTTCATGATTGAATATGAAGTACAGGTAGTCCTTGACTTACGACCACAATTGAGCCCAAAATTTCTGTTGCTAAGCGAGACATTGGCTAAGTAGGTTTTGCCCCGTTTTACAATCTTTCTTGCCACAGTTGTTAAGTGAATCGCCGCAGTTGTTAATCTAGTAACACGGTTCTTAAGTAAATCTGGTTTCCCCATGGACTTTGCACATCAGAAGGTCACAAAAGGTGATCACGTGACCCTGGGACACTGCAACCGTCATGAATGTGAGAGTCCAAATTTTGATCACATGAACATGGGGAAGCTGGAACAGTTGCAAGTATGAAAAACGGTCATAACTCACTTTTTTCAGTGCCATTGTAACTTCAAATGGTCACTAAATGAACTGTTGTAAGTCAAGGACTTCCTGTATGTTTCTAGCCTATCTTGCTCATCACTTGTTCATCTTTTTATTAACTTTATTTAGAATCTAAATAAGCTCAAGTATTTAGGAATTTTGCCTTTCACATAATGGTTCTAATGTGATGTATATCTTCCTCTGCCATTGCTATCAGAGCTGTTCTTGCTTCTGAAATATCATCTGTTGGTGGTCTTTAGAGGGCATCTAGCAGGAACCTAACTTCAGAGGGTGAGGTTCCTTTTCTGATATATAAAGTGGTCCATTTAATAAGTCTTTGGGAAAAACCATTATTCATTCGATTTATATCTCATTTTTCCTTCAGGAGCTCCAGATGATACATCTAGCACTTTCATGTTCAATTCTATCTTAAGAAAAACAATCTTATAGGGTAGGTTGGATTGAAAAGCACCTGGCTTAAAATCACCCAGAATGTTTCAAGTGCTAAACATGGATTTCAACCTGGGTTTTCCTATATAATTTTACACTCAAATGGCCGTGTAACTTTTGTCCTGGTAAACAAACCTAAGGCTTCTCACCTGAAAGGATAGAACAACAACTGCTGTGCCTCAAGGAGGCAGCCATCTTGGGTGGAATCAGTGGTGGGACTCAGCCAGTTCGCACCAGTTCAGGAGAACTGATAGCTAAATTTACCTCAGAGAACTGGCTGGCTTCCAGAAGTCCAGTCTAGGCCTCAGAGGCCTCCTCCAGGCCTAGAACAGTCTACCGGAAGTGCATGGATACCACTTCTGGAAGTCCATTCTAGGCCTCGGAGGCCTGGAAGAGTCATCGGAGGCCTGGAGGAGTCCTCCCAGGCCTAGAACAGCCCACCAGAAGTGTGTGGATGCCACTTCTGGAAGTCCGTTCTAGGCATCGGAGGCCTGGAGGAGGCCTCCCAGGCCTAGACTAGCCTACCGGAAGTGCATGATGCCACTTCCGGAAGTCTGTTCTAGGCATCGGAGGCCCAGGCCTGCATCCAATATGAGAACCAATTGTTCAGGTATTTGAATCCTACCACTGGGCAGAATGTACATGGCCAGTGGCTAAGGCTTCCTTCCACTTTCTCCACATGACTGTCAGTCCTTAATGGTAGTCCTGACAAGAAGAACTAGTCCTGACAAGAAGAACCAACCATGAGTATTAACTTTACCTTTATTGTAAGGTTATAGTAAGAGAATCTTGCAGGCCTGAAAGTACATTTCTTCCCGCTTGCCTTTACGGTCCAAGAAACTAGGGAACATTCATTGTGAGTCTTTATTGGAAGCATCTTTCTTGTGAAACTATGAAAATAAAACTCCAGATGGACTTCCTGGGGAAATATGGTGAATTGAAAATAGCTCTGCAAAAGTAGAGCCAGAACTTCAGCAGAGACTAAGGAAATGGTGAGTAAGCTTGTTCTTTGGAACTTCTCCAGATAAGATGAGAATAGATCCCCCGTGTGTGCTCTGGACGGCTAGTCCTCATGAGAACAGCTCAGGAAGTTTTCTATGAGTTGGTGTGCTGGGATGATGGAATCGGCCATCTTGTCTGCAACCACTGCAGAGATCTTTAAAAGGGCACTAAATTCACAAGCCTCACTTTCTAGTCTTTTTTCCGAAATAAACTGTTAATTATTCTAGAGCTATTAGCTTCAAAATGGCTTCAAAAGTCTTCATCAGGTAAGTTTATCTTCAACTCTGAACAAAATAAAAACTAATTTACAAGCTTAAGAATTTAAAGAATTTGAAACAAACAGCAAGAAGCTAAATAAGATTCTGATCTAAAAAAGTTACAAATGGATTAAGGGTCCAGATAAACTTGGAATATTGACTTTTATTATAAGATTTTGGAATTAACTATAAAAAAATAAACAACACCTCCTGGGAAAGAGATTTATTTTGGTTCATCTGGCAATTGCCTTTTCATAACAAAATATAAGTGATGATTTAAGAAACTGGACACTAGAGGGGACTATTCTCCCTTTACGTTTTTTTCCTTGCACTTATTTTTTTTCTTCTCTTTCTCTAAATTTAGTTTTTTAAAGGTTGCATTAGTGTTGCTATTGTAATTAAAATTCTTAATACAATTATATTAAAAAGGTAAAATAAAATTCCAGAGAATCCTTTGAAATGCTTGGAAGTCATTTTGTATACTGTAGTTCTCCACTTCTTAGGCATATCGACATGCTAACCTGTTGTAAAGCCAGTTCCAAATGTGCAGGATACAAGACAGGGGAAAATACGGAGGTTTGTCTTGTACTTTCTGTTCAGACTTAAAAAGGTCTGCAACACCTTCTGTTCTCAATGACCTGCCTGTAAGGCAGATTTTTCTAGTTATCTTCCTGACTTTGAAAGAGCTCACCACACAGTTATGTTCCTGGCAGACTGAACTGTTGTCTTCCGGGGAGGTACAAAGATTGATAAACTGCCTACAAATAATACAGAACCATTATTTAGCTCAAACACATCATCCTGAGCTGTGGTTCCTTTCTCTTTTCAAAAGCACGATGGTGCTGGTAAGTCATTATAGGAAGTTTTAGTGATAGCTTTAGTGATAATAGTACCACCCCATCATCATTCATGTCACTAAATCATTCAAAGCAACAGCACAAACATAAAGATTTGAGGAAGAAATATAGCCAGATATAGGTATAAGTCCAAACCCTCATTTATTGGTCTACTTATGGGTGATAAATTATGAGTTTCTTTGCTGGTATTTTGGTTGGCAATCTGACTCCAGAGTGGCTTTAGAGAGAGAAGACTTCATATTGGGGTGGGGAACATCCCCCTCTCTTTATTTTAATAAACACTTTAATCACTTTTATAAATATTATCAGATCCTGCCTTCTGAACACCAAAATAAAACTTAGTGTACCAATTTTTGAGTGTCGTATAACACCTCTTTTCATGATTAAAATTGTAGGCACCCCATATCTACCTTTCTCCATCTTTCCCAATAATTTTGTCCACCCTCAGCTTCAGCAACTTTAAGATGTATGGACTTCAATTCTCAGTATTACCCAGCCAAAATACCAGCTTAGAAATTCTTGTTAAGATTTTTTTTAAAAAAAGAATTTACTACTTGATTACTCATTTGCTTGTTTTAAAAAAAGAAGTAGCTTATTTCTTTTAATTTGGAGAAAGAGAAAAATTCTTTATTTTTGAACCACGCAAAGTAATTTGTACAACCCATTGAGATGGGGATAGTATATCTGAGCTATAACAAGTAGTAATTACCAGATTACTACTTGATAATGGCATAGAGTTAATTTTTCTGGTACTTTTATAAATATCTAATAGTGATTATAGTGATCCTGTAGACTTTTACTTTTACAGGTACTTTGTGGCTAAGTAAAGTTATCTAGCAGTGGGTTATACAGATTTTATAGAAATGTCTGCTTTTAATTCTTTGTGGTTTATTCAAACACACACACACACACACACACACACACACATGTCTTTAATAAGTTTAATAAGTTTAAATATTGGAATCCCAGGTATGGACATTTAAAGACACTTTAACGGAGACACTTCAATGAAAAACTGAAAACTTAATCGCTTCAGGCAACAAAGAAGCCGTTGAAAAATTAGTGCACAACTTTTCATCTAAGACTTTGACCAAACCTCACTGTTACAATGTGATGCTGGTACCAACCTAAAAGATGCCAAACACCTTGACTTCACAGCACCATTTGAACCAATTATTCACCGCATTAGACAACGCCATCAGACAACGAATATCAGGACTAATCAATCACAGAACCTACCACATATTACCAAAATTTGAAAACACAGCTTTAGAAGATCTAAGAAAAGATGATTCCATCATCATCCTCCCAGCCGATAAAGGTAGATCTACAGTAGTTTTAGATAAACATGATTATAACCACAAAATCCTTGATCTACTTAATGATACAACCTCGTACCGCATCACCAACAGGGATCCCATGACATCCCTCACCAACCGACTTAACAATATCTTGAACAGGCTCAAGAGACAAAGCAAAATAAAGGATGAAGACCACAGATCCATCCGACCCAGAGACACGGCCATGGCATGTATATATGGACTCTCCAAAATCCATAAGGTAGGAGTCCCTTTAAGACCCATTGTATCTTTCAGAGGCACACCCACCTATGGCTTGGCAAAGTGGTTAAGCCTAAAATTCCAACATCTAGTCAGTAACTCTTTAACCACAGTAAAATCCTCTGAAGATTTTTTTAATGAAATTGCATCCAATAAAGGTGAAGGACGATGAGATCATGATCTCATTCAATGTAATATCTCTATTCACCTCCATTCCCCAAAATCTAGCCATCTCTGTTTTTAGAAACCTTCTACAAAAAGGAGAACTACAACACCCCAATTCTCCTAACACAGAGGACTACATACAACTACTGGGTTTCTGCCTTCAAACCTAATTTACTTTCAAAGACACAATATATGAGCAAGTAAAAGGCACACCCATGGGGTCACCCATCTCAAGCATCATTGCTGAAGCGATATTACAAGATCTGGAACGTATGGTGATGACTGATTATGAATCCAGTTTTTGGGTTAGGTATGTTGATGACACCTTTGCGATCATCAAGCGATGTGACACCACCAAATTTTTACAAAAACTTAATTCAATCTATCCAGACATTCAATTTACAGCAGAAGAAGAGAATAACAACACTTTACCCTTCCTAGTTGTAATGGTCCATCACCTTCCAGATGTCAACTTGTCAACCACCGTTTATCGTAAAACCACTCACACCAATAGAATTCTGGCTACCCACCAAGTTTCATCAGACGTTGCTGCAAGGATAAGACACCACGCTCAAACCATAATTCTCCAACTACTACAACTTGGGCAACAATCCTATATATCAATGGAGTTTCAGAAGCAACTGCTAGGATTCTTGCCCCATACAACATCAATGTCACACACAAACCTAACCAAACATTAGGTTCCAAACTAATGCGACCTAAAGAGCCATTACCAACAAGTGATTTGTCCTCCATCATATACAAAATTAACTGCAACACATGCCAATGTAAGTACATTGGAGAGACATCTAAAAGACTTAAAACTAGAATACATGAGCACATTCTAGCAGTAAAAAGACAAGAACAACGCTCCCAAGTCTGGACCCATATAGCTGAACATGGCCACACTTTCAACTTCAAAGGAGCAAAAGCCATCGCTCAAGACTCCACCAAAGGTGGCCGTCTTTTAAAAGAAGCTTGGTTTTCTGACTGTCATTCTATTAACAGACACATCGACCTACTACCCCCTTACCAAACTCTAAAAAGACATTTACAACAACACAAAATACCTAAACACTTTAATTCAGCCAACAACAACACAAAGACACCACCCCATCCACATGCCAAGCCCCAAACAAACACAGCAGACATCCTTTCTTCAACACAACCCTTTTCATTAAATCTAAATAAAGAATATAACTCTAACACAACCATGACAACTTACATAACCAACACACCACCTTCTGATATTCTCACACACAGAAACAACAAAACCTCTGACCACAACATCCATGACACAAACATCCAAAACACAAATCCAACAACCTCAGAAGACACCCACACACAACAAAACAAACACACACAATACCTGAATAGCAACAGAATATTAAGACCAAGACCAAAACATCCCTGCAACAAAACATAACTTATCACATTCAATGGAACAAGATGTTACAGCCCAATTCTCAAGCCCCACAAAACTACCCACAACTGACAAGCATAATAAACGACCACACACAAACATGCCAAACGACCACACCCAACAAGACATACACACACAGCAATCATGCACTAAAAGAACTATACAATCCAAAAGACTGATTCCTACGGTGGGGACGATTTCGCAGCATCCAAAAAAGGGGGAGCGAGGGCGGGCAAACCACTTACATGCTCCACGAGGGCATCTGCTTTCTCTCCCTGCAGATCAGATCCCACAGCACCTGCATGCGATGGAGCGAGATGAATCTCCCAGCTGCACTTTGTGAAAAGAATCCAGCCGGCATATGACTGCACATGGCGCCCTGAGAACCTTGCGCCGAACAGCTGATAGGCACGGCGGAGCTTATGTGCCAAAGAGCTGATAGGCACGACTTTTGAATTTCGTCTGGAGACTGACTTCCGTGTATTTGCTGTTACTAATGTGACTTTTTGCGAGCGAGCTTTTTATAAGCACGCTATATACACATGCCATTCTTTCACCATTTTTAACTGTTATGTAAGTGTATGCACATGCTCCCTTGTCATTTAGCCCTTTGCTCTGATGATGTCAACAGCTTGTTGATGAAAGCTTAGCAATAAAGAAGCCTTTTTTCTTACATCCCAGAGCTCATCATTTTATTTTACTGACTTTTACTAACTTTTTCACATAAGTGTGTGTGTGCATGTTTGTAGATATGTGTAGATAATAGACACATTCATAGACATATAGGTAAAGGTAAATGTTTCCCCTGTCCAGTCATGTTCAATGCTATGGGGCAGTGCTTATCTCTGTTTCTTAGCCGAGCGAGCCAGCATTGTCTGAAGACAATTTCCGAAGTGGTACCTATTTATCTACTCACATTTGCATGCTTTCAAACTGCTAGGTGGGCAGGAGCTGGGACAAGTAATAGGATGATGATGATGATGATGATGATGATGATGATGATGATGATGATGATGATGATGATGATGATACAAAAATGTAAGGGCAAGATATATTTTAGAAGGATATGTGCTTACTCGGTAAGGATTTTAATATTTCTTAATATTTTTCCCAACTGAACTGCAGATTTTGATATTATACTCCAAGATTTTTTTTTGTTTTTCACAATTTCAGCTGCAGTTTACAAAAAAGACGGAAGGAAATAAAAATAAAAACTCTTTAGTATTACAGCTTTCTTACAACTTTCTTGTAAGAATGGATGCCAATAAATTGGCATTGCTTTAAAACTGGAAGTAAATGAAAATAAACAGAAACGTTTTCCAGAAGCTTACTCAGAAATATTATCCATAAACCAGTGATGGCGAACCTTTTAGAGACCGAATGCCCAAAAACTGGCCATTCTACCCCCTGCCCCGCCCCTGCCCCACCCCATCCCCCACCCCACCTGCCCGCAGGTCCACTCACTGCCTCCAGGGCCCACCGCAGATTGCCCAGGCAGCCCAGCAGTGCCATGGCGGCCACGCCCTCTGCCCGCTCACTGCAGCATCAACTATGCACGATGGGGTGTGAGAGCAGAGTCTTGTCTACGCTGCCTGGCTGCCATGTCCTTGGCTGCGCTGCTTTGCGTGGGCCATGCTCAGGGGTGACTCTCCTCCAGGGGGGCTGCTGGTGAGGAGGGGGTCATGGGGAGGCGAGGCTGGGGCAACGGCATGTGTGCCCACAGAGAGGGCTCCGAGTGCCACCTCCGCGTGCCATAGGTTCGCCACCACTGCCATAAACAACCCTAAATTATTTATAATGGATGATCTACTCTAAGCATTTCCCAGCTTTGCTGAATAAATGCCATAAGATTGCTAGGCAAAATGAAGGTGTTAGATTAATTAGGCAAAATGAAGGTGTTAGATTAATTAGTTAAGGAAAATTGAATAGACGCTATTAAATAATTAAACTTACTAGCAGTTTCTTTTTATTCTTTAGCAAATAACAACATAGGAAGAGATTGCCTTCTCAAGTTTTGAGAGACGGAGAGATAAGTTTTTTTCTGAGTCCAATATTGAAATGACATCAGCTACATGGCTACAGCGATGTTAATTAATTTCATAACTCTCCCATTCTTTAAAACAGATTCTTATATATTATGACATTGGTGTCAACGCTGTAACAATGGATGTTCCTGCTCTGACAACTGATGGAAATTGCAGCCATTTTTACTTTGCTTTTAACATGCTTTTTCTTCTGTTTAGAGATCAGGTGTTGAAGGGGAATGGGGTGAATGCTTGAGTTCAGCTAACCATAATAATAATGCAGCTCTGTGAGAACTCAAGGACACAAACCGATAACGTTTTGGTGGGCTGAGGAGCTGAGGAAAGAGCCCACGCTCTGGGCTAATTGGAGAATGTGATTTATGACTGCTTTGTGGGGGTGGGACTTGCAACTTGTTACTTTGTATCTGGGGGAAAGTAATCTACTTTTGGGTTCAGCTGTGTAGTGATGATGCTTTGTTTCCTGAATAAAATGTTCTCTAAGGAAGAATTCTTGCCTTAAAATTCTTTAAGGGATTTCATCTATTGGAACCATGACAATTGGTGAGAAATAAATAATTTAGGGTGGGGGTAGGTGATCTTTTTTCATCCAAGGGCTGCAGTTAATGCAAATAAGTGCAGAAGACAGCAACAAAAGTTATCAATGACTTGAAGCTTTTCCATTAAAAAAAAATTAGAAAGTTTGGGATTTCTGAGCTTAGGAAAAAAGTGGCAGAGAAGGATCTGATCAAGATGGATAAAATTATGCTTGACATGGCACAAGCAGAAATTTCTCTGCCTTTGTCAGTACCCTATGACTGAAGGCTATCTGGTGAATCTGATTAAAATAAGACAGTTCATCAATTCCAACCCAGGAGTCCGTGTAGATTATATTTACATGAATTCTATATTTAGACAGCAAAGTGTGTTGTTGCTATATTTATACACTTCACACTAGTACACACAAAACAGATTTATACTGAATTATACAGGCTGACTTGTGCAGAATTCATATAGTTAATGATGTATATATTCGATTCAACAAATACTGTATCTATGAGGAGCCGACTTCTATGCAGGAATCCAAGCATACATCAGGTGATGTTCCAGACTCTTGCTTCAACTTAGTGTCCCTCATCTGATGTGCATTTACATGCATGTGGAAGAATGTGTTTCCTTTAAAACCATTGATATTTTATATACCGAAAAAGCCTCTTGAGGATGTAAATAATTCAGTGTTTCTTAATGAGACACTGAAGCTCTTCTGATTTTAGAGGAATCACTTCAACTCTCTATATTTGACACCTAGACTGGTGCCAACACCTGTCAATATTTGACAACTGTCCTGGAGCAATAGATATTTAAAGGGTCCACCAAGTTATGCCCTATGCCAGATCTCAACGCCATACTTGATCTGCACAGGGCTTTGAAGGGAAGGGAATATATATATATATATAACCCTAGGAAGACTAATTGGAAATACCTTGCCCTGGAGGTTATGTTCTGGCCCTACAGAAGCTGCTATAGGAAACCAAATTGAAGAACAAATAAATTTCAATATCACCCTATGCTCATATAGTGATTTTAATAAATTTTGAAGCTCTTCTCTTTAATTGTTAACCGGAATACAGTTCACAGCCAAACTGGAGCATGTAAAACCACCTGCAATGGCATTCATATGTAAAAACCTTTTATGGGTGTTGTTGATCAAACACATAGCCTATAAAGCCTATAAAAATAAGCAGTGATACTGTGATACCTTGGCTACAGAGAAGCTAGTATGGTTAGGGAGGGTGTCTAGAAGGAATAGGAATTGAGGAATAAAGGGAGGGAAGGCAAGAGTATAGAGATTAGGTGGTGTACACAATAAACCGTCTAGCTTTGGCAACAGTGCAGATTTTACTTATATAAGGATGTCAATTTAAAAATACCCTTTTTTCTCTCTCTCTCCCTCTCTCTCCCTCTCCCTCCCTCTCCCTCCCTCTCTCTCACTCTTCCTCTTAATAATAGTAAAGTTGGAAGGAACCTTGAAGGTCATCTAGTCCAACCCCCTGCTCAGGCAGGAAACCCTATACCATTTCGGACAAATGGCTGTCCAGTCTCTTCTTAAAAACTTCCAGTGTTGGAGCATTCACCGCTTCTGGAGGCAGGTTGTTCCACTGGTTAATTGTTCTCACTGTCAGGAAGTTTCTCCTTAGTT
>NW_015386573.1:142418-236412 GCF_001527695.2 Protobothrops mucrosquamatus | reverse complement strand
CAGTTTCGACCCATTGCTTCTTGTCCTGCCTTCAGGCGCTTTGGAGAATAGCTTGACTCCCTCTTCTTTGTGGCAGCCCCTGAGATATTGGAACACTGCTATCATGTCCCCCCTCGTTCTTCTCTTCATTAAACTAGAAAATACCCAATTCCAGCAGCCATTCCTTATATGCTTTAGCCTCCAGTCCCCTAATCATCTTTGTTGCTCTTCTCTGTATTCTTTCTAGAGTCTCAACATCTTTTTTTACATCGCGGTGACATCACCATAGACCCTGCATACATGAAAAAAAGTTTTAAGGGTGAAAGGATCCCATTGAATGAGATGGAAAGCTGAACGAAGAATCAGTAGCCACTTTGACCAACCTTCATTACTCCTTTCAGAGGGATCCTTCATCGTAGAGAATCTGGCCTTTCTGGGAATGCAGTAAGTTCCTGGGAATGGGGAGACTGAGCAGGGGAATCTCAGGCTATTCACTGAGAACTCAATATGGTAAGATTCATCATTAATTCTAGAAAGGAAGCTGAGCTCTCACCCTAAGTCTAAGTGAACACAAACTCTGAAGATGTTGCTTAGTTGGTTGCTAGGCTTATAGGTCTGCCATTGGGTTACATATTTACAAATGAAAGAAAGATTCAAACTAGATAAAAAGAGTCATGGGTTTGACTTTGTTAAAAACGAATTGTAAATTTTACTATGTGGTAGTGATGACCATATAAAACTAAAACTATAAAATTAAAACATATAAGGAACGGTTGCTAGGATCGGGTATGTCTAGTTTAATGAAGAGAAGGACGAGGGGGGACATGATAGCAGTGTTCCAATATCTCAGGGGCTGCCACAAAGAAGAGGGAGTCAAGCTATTCTCCAAGGCGCCTGAGGGCAGGACAAGAAGCAACGGATGGAAACTAATCAAGGAGAGAAGCAACCTAGAACTAAGGAGAAACTTTCTGACAGTGAGAACAATTAACCAGTGGAACAACCTGCCTCCAGAAGCGGTGAATGCTCCAACACTGGAAGTTTTTAAGAAGAGACTGGACAGCCATTTGTCTGAAATGGTGTAGGGTTTCCTGCCTGAGCAGGGGGTTGGACTAAATGACCTCCAAGGTCCCTTCCAACTTTATTATTATTATTATTATTATTATTATTATTATTATTATTATTATTATTATTATTATTATTATTATTATTATTATTATTGTTGTTGTTGTTGTTGTTGTTGTTGTTGTTGTTGTTAAGGTTTACAAAACATTATTGAAATTGAATTTGGAAAGTGAACATGTAAAACACTGTATGATTCAGTGGGCAAGCAACTTTGGGTATAATGTGATGCTTGAACAATGAGAGAATATGTGGAGGAAAGGCTTAAAATTCACACTAAACTATATCTTAAAAGAAAATTTTTTAAAGATGATGTATTGCTGGTACTTCCAGATAAGTTGTCTAGAATGTGTAAAGGTGTCTCAAATGAATGTTGGAAATGTAAATGTAAAGAAGGGAGTTTTTATCATTTATGGTGGGCATGTGATAAAGCAAAGAAATATTGGAGTAGGATTCATATTTTAATGCAGAAAATTCTTAAAGTGAATATCAAGATTAAACCAGAAACTTTTCTTCTGGGTCTACTTGGAAAAAAAATATTGAACTCTGATTTTATATATGTTGACGGCAGCAAGACTGCTCTACGCAGAAAAATGGAAGGATGTTTCAATTCCTACCATGGATGAATGGCTACAAAAATTGATGGAATTAGCAGAGATGGCTAAATCGATTGTTTTGATATAAGAAAAGCATATAAGTACTTTTGTTTCTACTTGGAAACCCTTTCTGTACTTTTACTTGAGGTGGAAAAAAATGATACTTTGATTTTGGATTTTACTGATTAGATTGATTTGTTGATATCAAAATGGCTAGTTCATACTACTCTAGAAATGTAAAAAGTTGAGGTTCAATTTTAATGCCTTATTTTACTGCAACAGAGGGAGTTGGAAGTCAATGCCTTTTTCTTTCTCCCCCCCCCTTTTTCACACTTCTATTTTTTCCTTTCCCTTACCTTTGTTCCCTATTATTTGCTTTTGTATTTTCATATTTTATATTATAAGTGAATAAAATGAAATTATGAAAACCTCAGAAGTCTACAGCTGTAGAATTCCTCATCACTTAAATTTTAATTCCTATCCATCAATCTGAATTTTGCAAGGCTTTTACAGTGGCTGGGAGGGTTTGGGGGGATTCAAGTTTTGTATCTGCTTTTGGACTCACTATGTTAAACCAACTGCTGACCTATCTCCATTTTCTAATCATAGATCTTGCTTTGAGTTGTTTCCTGCCTCATTCTGTGCACTCTTGCAAGCTGCCTTGTCACACTGTGCAATTTTTGAAGGTGTGCTCTAGTAGCTTCTGGTACTCCATCTAGTAACCCCATAGTCTGTCCACCTTGCCTAGCATTAGCATCTGTTCCATAGATGCATCAGCTCACGTGATATGTCCAAGGCACAGTCATTTCGCTTCATGGTCCCTGCTTCTTACGATCATCCCTTCTGATATACTGGAGGTCCCTCACATCCTTTAAGGGGTCTATGTTAAACCAGGGTAAGCTAAAGGGTGAGGTTTCATTTCCCCCTTTAGCTTTTCCTATCTGCTAGTAGTTAGTTTATAGCCTATCTGGCTTCCTTCTTAAGCCCCCTATACTTTTCTCTCTTTAATACAATCTTTTCTGAATTGATCTTCTTTCAGGTTTTCTGTGTATTCTATCTTTTTTTTCAAATTATGTTCCATCATCATTAAATCCTTCCCATGCATGTTCACTATGATATTGGAATGATAATGGCTTTCTCTAATTTTCCTCAGTAGATTCCTTGTTTTTCCAATGTTGTTGTTTTCTTTTATTTTGGCACATGGCTGCACCGCTTTATGTCTTCTCATCTGCCACTGGAAATTTGCATTAAACTCTCTGGTTTTCTTAAGATCTTCTTTGGTTTTCACTAATCTTCTTTCCTCAAGAAGGAAATGACTTTGTCTGATAGTCAGTGTGTCTTTTGTTTCTTTCTGGTTTTAGTTAAGTGCCTTCAAACTTCTTTTACAATTATTGTAACTTCTTCCCACACATCTCAGGCTCTCTGTCTTCAGGATTCAGGTCTGATTCTTTCTAACCCGAATCTTACATGCTTCAAGAACATGTTCAAGGTTATATCTCATTGGCATTACACCCTTTCTAGTCTTTTTCAGGCTAATGCATATTTTTTTTTCTGATTGGTATGCTGCGAATCTAATCTACAATCAGCACCAAGTAGTATTTTGCAAGTCAGCAGATAATTCTGCCATCTGTTGCAACTAAAGATGTAATCTATTCAATTATAGCATTGTCCATTTGGAGAGTTCCTGATATAAAACTGTCTTTTGTGTTGATAAAATAATACATTAACCATAAACAGACCATTTTCTACATGAGAATTCTATTAGCTGTTGGGGGTTCCTAATTTTCCAACTGTTTTCAATACACATTTGATCTCACGTTTCACATTGTTACCAATAATAATAATTGGAACATTCTTTTTTTAATTTGATTCATGACTTGCTTTAGTATTTCACAGAATTCTTCAACTGTTTTTCCTCAATATCCATCATTGGTGTATGCGCCTGTAAAATTGTGAAAATGAGTGTCCATTCTTGAGTTTTGAGGGAAATTATTCTGTCACTGATAGGGTTATATTCCATTATGCATGCAATGGTACACGTTACAATACTTGCCACTCCATTTTTAAGTGACTTTCATTTCTAGTATTGAATATTTTGAAATTGTCTACTTAGAAATATCTATCTGCTTTAGTTCACTTATTCAGGAATTTCAGTCCTAGTCCATGTCATTTTCACTTTAACGGTATCCAACTTTCCTTGGTTCACACTGTGGACACTCCATGTTCCCATTCTAAGTGTTTTCCATAAGCTTCACCCTTGTCTTTTAGTTCTGACTGTGTTAGCAAGTAGACTTCTTAAAGGCCTAGATCCAATTATGTCATATTTCCTGCACCTATTTGCAAAAGCCCTAGTAGTGAAGAGTTGTCACTAGCCTTGGAAAGTCTCATCTTTTGGCAACATGGGATTCTTTCTTGATGGCTTTCTTCCCATGTGTTTTCTCAGCATACCTGAAGAAATAACTTGCTATTGCTTTTTTCCTCATGATGCCTCACCTGGTAGAGTTACTGAACTCTCACATATGACTGCCTGGCCATGAGCCCAGGCTATATAGTTCATCTTGGCTCTACTGACTGCACCATTCACTACAATTCAAAAGTTGGAGCTGGACTTTTAAGCAGTTCATACTTGCCTGTCCCAGAGCCATCCTTGGACTTTTATGGAACTGAGTTCTCTCCACAGTTCACCGCTTCCTGCTTACACTGACACTCATAATTTGCAATGGTTTATTCACTGCAATATATCTATCACAGCTAGCCAGCACTTCTGCAGGCTATCCAACTGTCTACCACCACCCGTAGTCCAATGTGCCTTATTAGAGGTCAAAGAAAGACTAATATTCTAATATTTCCAACACTTACTGAAAGGAAATGAATTCTTTAGTTTACTTTATACTCTTGGTTAGGTCATCTGAATACTTGTGCTGATTTATTAACTTGGGTATATAGGGTTAATATATCTAACCAGGTGTAATTTGAATTTATAACACATCTTTATTGATTGGCCATGATAGCAAGAAGAAATAGTCATCTAATAAACATCAAATAAACAGTCATCAATATTAGCTCCACTAATCACCAATCTTTTTTCACTTAATAACTAAACCAGTTTCTGGGGTTTTTTTTTTGTCCTGTCACATTTAGTTGACTTTCCTTTATTCTAATAAATCATATCTTTTGCACACACAAACACCCTTCTAATGGATTTTGTTAACTGGAATTCATTCTAAACATAATTCCACTTGGTGTCTGTTGTCAGTCTCAGATGGCTGCCTGGAGCCATTGACCAACTCCCCTCCAGATATGCCTGGAACTGGTTCATCCTCCTCTGAGGTGACATCTAGAGAGGCATCTGGAGAAGCATCTGGGGGAGTCATCACAGTATAAGTGTTTCTTTTCAGATACAAATTTACATGGAGCATCAGTTCAAAAACTGTCCCAAGTGAGACATTGCTCATTCATTTGAATTTGATCCAAGTCTGATATCTTTATATTTGCACATGTATCAGGGTAGCAGACTTGGATTAAATTCAAATAACTGAGATCTCAATGCTTTTATACAAATGATTAATTTTAGCTAAATATGTGTGTTTGTAGCTTACCATGTACATAAGGTACATAATAAAGACTTTTGAATGAAGAGCAAAGCAACAGAATGTAGAAATGGAAATGTAGAGGACTGGGGAAGCTCAGTCCTCTAGGGGTGTGCATGTGTGTGTTAAACCCACATTAACTGCTTTTATTTCAGCATTCTTTCTAAACTATAGGGAAATCTGATTCTGGATAATCAGTGAACAGACAAAAGGGGCAAATACATTATTCAGTGTTTCTTGGGACAGAAAAAGAGTACAGTCATTGCCAGAAGGGCCTTAGCATTGATAAAAGGTCTAAGATATATATTTACAAATATAAGAAACCACAAAACAGCTGAAGTGACAAAGTTGGCTACTTTAAATAACCACAGGTAACAAAATCAATTAATTCTGCATCATACCACTGGGACAGTTGTTAGTTATCCTTTAAACCGAACGAGTCAAGAACTAGGGGCCTCCAATCTTTTTGTCACGGAGTTCATTGTGCCAGAAGGAAAAGGACACTGACCTTGAAGTGGGGACTATAAATAGTTCCCTGAAATCTCCCAAGCCCAGCAACTTGGATAGAACTTGATTTGAACAGCTTCCAGTTGTGTCACAAAAATCAGATAACCACTTTCCATAAATTACACTGTAAGAATCAGGGGTGACAAGAAAAATAATGTGGCTTCAAGCCTGGCAAAACTGTATGCTTGATTGATTTGATCCACATTTGTCTGAACACAAAGTTTAGGTAGCCCCAATAAAGTATTCCGCTTCATCATTGTCACTTTATATAAAAAGAACCATCCATTCAAAAGAAACAAACTTGGCAAGTGATTAATCCCAAAGCAGGTTCAAGTATGTCAACTTATCTTCTAAAAACAATGGGAGAAATTTTTGCTTCCCCCCTCCCAGTCAGTCTAGTCAAGTTAGATGTAGCATGGCATTTGCAGCAGACAGCTTTTAAAAATTACCCAATAAGCAAAACAATGGATAGACTTAATCCTAAATAATTAAGTTTTCAAATATTTTTCTTCCTTTATGCATGGAACTACAGGAAGTAGTCTCGACTTAACTGTACCACCACAATTGGGACCAGAAATTCCATCATAAGTTGTTGTGGTCATAAATTGAGCCAGACCTAACTTTACGACAATTTTTTACAGCAGTTGTCAAACACATCTCTGTGGTCATTAAGAAAATCATGCAGTCATTAGGCAAGTCCAGTTTCCCCAACAGGCGGGTTTCCCCCCTCCCCAGAAATCATCAAAACAAGTTGCAAAGTGCAATCATGGGGCTACCGGACACCGCAACCCCTTTGTAGATATGAGCCAGTTGCCAAATTCACGAATCAGTCAATCACATGACTGTGGGGGTGGTGTAATGGTCATAAGAGCAAGTACAGGTCATAAGCAGTGGTGGGATTCAAATATGTGAACAACCAGTTCTCTGTGTGGATGCCACTTCCGGAAGTCCGTTCTGGGCCTGGGCAACAAAAAAAAAAATAGCTAGCAGTTTTGCCGAACTGGTGAGAACCGGCTGAATCCCACCACTGGTCATAAGTAACTTTTTCTAAGGCCTTTGTAACTTCAAACAGTCATTAAACATGTGGTCATAAGTTGAGGAACACAGGTAAAGCTTCTCTTCTACAACTGGAAAGTATTTTACTTTTACATTAAAAAGCACACACACACACACAGGTTCCAAGTCTCTTCTGTCTAGATTGGCCAGCATTATCTTTCTAGAGTGATGCTTCCCAGCTTTATCTGCAGAACAATTGGAGCAGCTTGGCTTTCTGCATGTAAAAGATGAGCTTAATTACAGGTTGATGGTCCTTCCCATATAAATATCCCATCCTCAGTCTGCAAATAAATAAATCACAACACAAAAGGTCAATGTTGCTGTGCGTATTGTGAGCATCGGAATGCTATATTGCTAAGGAAATAGAAGTCATAATTTGAAGAAAAGCATTTGGCTCCATCAAATGTGCAAGTGGGAGGGTATGTCTTGCTATAAATTGATCATCTAGAAGGGCCCTGAGAGAAACATAATCCTCTTCTCTGAAAAAGACTTGGCATGACCAGTTTGGTGAGGTATTTAGGGAGCCCAAAAGAAAAAAAAATGCAGTAGCTGAAAAATATCACAATCCACCAGATGGCAGTAGCTTCCTTCCTTTTAAAATTGAATTTAACTTTCTTTTAACCTTGTTCTAAGTAAAATATTTCATCGGTAGAATTTCTTCTGAACGAAGATTACATTTTTAGCTCTATAGTTAATGTTTTTTTTTAAACAAGAGCTAAAAAAGAGAAAGACCAAGCCTTTGTTTTTAAAATGCTACCACTTTGATTCTTTGATTCATTGTCTCCTGCTCACTATATATTTTTTCATCATTATATAGGAACAGGCATTGTTATAAAACATTCATACAATCATAATGGTAATTCACTTCACCTTCCAGTCTTCAGATGGTTATAATTGTGAACATTATTATCTTTATGTTACATATTTTCCTTTTTTTTGTAATGCAGTTGTTTCCTATGTTTTTGCATTTTTCTGCTTTTGAAATTACTCTGAACTTGAGTGTTCCTTGCATCTAACTGGAGTTGAGAGAGAGGGAGGGAGGGAGAGAGGGAGAGAAATTTGAAGGTGTTTATGCCTATATGAATATATTATCAGCTCATGAATATCTTGGATTATTGTGTTTAAAAATGTTTTATAAATATTACATTACATCACCTTAAAATCAGCTTACGAAGATCTATTTATAAGAAATATGCATTTAGCTTTCTTGGTAAAATGCTTGGAAAGTAAGGCAGGAATAAATTTACAAGGAAAAAAATACCGAGTTATTCTAAATTCTTCCAATTACTTATAAGGAGCTCTGTAGGGTGTAGTGCCTTTAATAAAGAATTTCTGATTGCATCGTTGGAAAATCTTTGGAAATTTCTTATTTTATAGTGATAGTACAAGTCACAGTTCGATAGCAGCACCTAGCTACCTCTGGCTATTTACAAAAGTTAGGCAGCTAAGCCTAGATAGTACTTAGAAGGAGACTATCCGCAAGGCCCAGTGCTAAAGTCTAAACTAGGAAGACTTTAAACTAAGGTTTAAATGAGTGAGGAAAGAAGAAGCCACTTAAACTAAATAATTGTCCATAACTGAATATGATTAGTGAGTTTATTCTACAGTCATGTCTACAATAATTTTCCTGTTCTGTTATTTCCTATTTTGTTACCCTAAAATTATAATTTATCAACAGCAATAATCTTAATGGTGTCAGTGCAATACAAATACCTCCTAGCTGGTGAAATATAGGCAACAATATGTTGGTTTGCAACATGCTGTCTAGATTAGAGATCCTAGCTTGCATAGAGTGTCATTAACATGGTTGGGGTAAAAATGCCTATGGCACCCTGGATAAAATGTGCTGAAACTGACCAGGACACTCTTATCATTAGCAGGAAATATTCCATGTGGTGCTGGGATGACAAGGGAAAATAACCAAATGCATATTTTGTTTACCTTACTAAAAAGTGTTATGTGAAAGAATAAGATGAGAAAAGCATCACTTTATGATGTAATTATCAGATTGTTTGGGTCTGAGGAAGTGGAATAGGTTTGAATGTTGTGATTTGTTGACTTGCATCGTGTCCTGGGTCTTGCTCAATGAAAGGCACAGCATGACCAGTTGGATCGAGGAAACAGTCAATGCTTCCCTAGGGTGGTGCATACCATCACTAGGGTGGTAGTGAACCCTTTCTGAAGAAGCTTTCCCTCAATTTATTCTGTTTTACAACCTCCTTTTTTCTAACCTGCCTTTGGGTGAAGATTGTCAAGAATATAGTGGTGAATCAACTACAAAGGATCCTAGGGGATACAGATTAGCTAGAACAGAGGTGGGGAACAATGGCCCTTTATGACATCTGGACTTCAACTCCCAGAATTCCTGAGGCAGCATGACTGGCTCAGGAATTCTGGGAGTTGAAGTTGCAAGTCATAAAAAGTCCATGGTTCCCCACCCCTGATCTAGAACTTTTAAAATCAAGCCTTAGGCTTAAGTATGGAACTGAAATTGCACCAGTCACTCTAATAGATGACTTTTGGTGGAGCTAGATTGAGGGACTTGCATGGTTTGGGATTTGGAGGGCATTGTTTTTCAGTGATTATACTCTGTATCAGGGGTGTCAAACTGCCGGCCCATGGGCCAGATGCAAAAACCATGCCCACCCCATTGCCGGCAATGGCAAAAAAGTCGCGATACGTCATGACACGTCACGTGACGTTGCGAGTTTGATCACCCCTGCTCTATATGAGCGGGTGGTTCTAGGCAATTGCCAAATAAGATCCAGATATTCAACATCTGCATAAAACAACAGGGGCATAATGGTAATGTAGGAATGACCTCAGAAGACAGGGCAAAGAACCTTGGGGAAATGGTTAGATAAAAAAGCAGCTGAGCCTCAGCAGAAATGTGGGTGTGGCAAGAGGCTCAGAAGAGACCCTCCCTAATTTTTCACCTGTAAAGGAGATTGGCCGGGGTGGTGGTGTATAGAAATACTTTCAGACTTGCAAGATTCTGCTAATATGGTTTTACAATAAAGTAGAATTAGCTCATCTGGTCATGCTTCCTGTCAGGTCTACCTGTAAGGCTAACATAAGGGGATGTGATCTGTAGCTTTGGACTGAGGTGTCACCAGTTATTAGTTATATTTTTCTACCCCAAGATGCTGTAGAAATCCTGAATTGATGCCCGGAAAATGTGAGGAACTGAATAGGGTAAAAGCAGCTCACATTAAATCTTAATCATGATGAAGCTACTCATGGGTTCCAGCAATTATTATGAATGAGGTAGAGTTAACCCCAAAGAAAAGGGTTTGTGATTTGGGCACTTGGCTCCTGCTAAAGCAGGAGGTGGAAGCCTTCCTCTGGCATCAGCTGGTGTACCAGTAACAACTGTGGCAATAGTACTCCATGCCTTGATTGCCCTATTGCTGGACTTCTATAACACACTGTCTTTGGGGATGCCTTTGGAGAAGACCTGGAAACCAGAGTTAATCCTGAATGCTTTGCCAAGATAAAAGACCAATCCTGATGTTGCGGTGTTAATTATCAGTATGCTTCCTGGAGCAATTCAAAGGTTCAAAGCCTAACTGGAATATATCAGGCAATGCCTTGCTAAAGGAGACTCTGTCTCATCTCAACATCTACAGAATGCCTGTTCAGAATCCTCTTTAAAAAGTTTATGGTTGTGGATCAGGCAACAGGCCTTCTCGGTGCCAGACCCCACTCTGGAATTCTCTCCCCCTCCCAGAGGCCCAGACCAGCTCAACCCTCTTATTTTTGCAAACAAGTTCAAGTTATTTTAGTAGAACACGCTGTCAACCTTAGGCACTTATTTATGTGCTTCAATCTTATTTATGCTCTTTTTGGAAATATTGGGTGTTTAACCTAAGTTTTACCTGCTCAGAGTCTGTTAGCTTTTGAGCAGTTATAATTACTTGAATAGGAAGGAAGGACAGATTGGATTGAGAGGAAGGAGAATGACCAAAGTACTGTAGTCATGATTCAGTGGAGCTGATGAGATTGTCAAAAAGTGTGGGGAGAAATTTAAAGGACAAAAGGTGGCAGATAAGTAAGTACATAGACAAGCAAGAACTCGTCGTAAAGACAGAAAGGTAAGGAACAGTATAATGAATGCAAACCACTTATGTTGATGAAATTCTCAGACATCCGGGTAGAGTTATCTGGAAGTGGAATCATGGCAACATGGACTTCTTTTCTTTTTAGTTTGAAACATTTTGCTGCTTATCTAAGTAGCTTCTTCAGTCTGAGTTACCATAACCAAACTTCCAGATAGTTTAGTTATGGTTTCTTTTTCTTATATCAAGCTTCCTCCCCCCTCCCATCTTTATCTTTTTTTCTCTGTCTCTCTCTCTGTGTTTCTCTTCCTCTTCCTCTTCCTCTTCCTCTTCCTCTTCCTCTTTCTCAATTCAGTGCGACCTTTCATCTTGGCCAACCCCTCTTGACCATAAAATATGAAGTAATAGAGCTTTTCTCATTTGCTCTTTCCAAGTTCATCAAATTTCTTGCCCTTCTCCAGAGAGCTACTCATGAGAGGAAGCGATAGAGAAAGCAAACACTGTAAAAAAAAACACCAACCCAAATATTTCTTAAACTGTCAAATAAAAGCTAAGCAACTGTCAAGTGGTCTTTAGGGAGGGAGAAAAGGGTTTGGGAGTGGGAAACTTCACTCTGTGTCATCTTCTATTTTTAACAATCTTAATAACTCCTAATATTAAGACCATTTACTCTGAAGCAGCCCTGGTCACAGCCCAGGAGATCCAAGGAAGTGCCGTCTTCCTCCACTTTTGCTCCATTTGGGTATGGCTCTCCGAGTATATTTTTATCTTGTTTTATTATTGCCCGAATGGCAATCAATTGCTGTTTGCTTGTTACCTTTTTAAATTTGAACACGGCCTTGAGTGCTTTCCAGGCAGGAGACAGATTGGGGACTAATGGCTTTTGGATTTTCAGAGCTTGGGAAAGCAGAATAGAATGGAATATTTTATTATATATGGTCCATTAACCTTTACAAAAGGACATAAAACTTTGAGACACAATAAAATATAAATATTAAATCAAAATGAATCCTTTAAAAAAGAGCTACAGACATTGAGTTCTGAAAGCAGAATTACAATCAAAATTCTACATGGAGATATTTTCAGACTAACAAAGGCTATTAAAAGGCATACACTTTTGTGAGCTACAGCTTACTTCATCAGATGTGTGGAGTGCTTCAACTGAGGGAGGAATTGAAAAGGGGATGTGGTGAAGCGGTGGTGGAGGGAGAAAAGGTAGTTAGGCAGAATTAGATTGCATGTGAACTACATTATTAATACCTCAACAATTAACAATTGTGATGTATTAAAACCCACTTGTTGAAACCTTCTGAGTTGCCCTAAAATCTTCTAAGGCAGGACTATCCACCCCTGGCAACTTTAAGATTTGTGGACTTTAACTCCCAGAATTCCCCAGACAGCCATGCCCAAGGTTAGATACCCATCTTCTAAGGTATTTGACTTTTGCAATCTCATCTTCAGTTATGTTGGTACTGTTTCTTTTATCCAAAATGGCTACTTTGAGATCTGAAAGAGTGTCCTAAGAAGATAAAATTCTCAGCTTTTTTGCTTTGTTTTTCATCCTGTTGAATGGCATCCATTCATTCTTTTGGCTAGAGTTTGCCTGCTTGTCTAATGTCGAATCCAGAAGAGCATTGCTGGCAGGTGATGGCATAGATCACATTAGATCAGTGTTTCTCAGCCTCAGCAACTTTAAGACTTGTGGACTTCAAATCCCAGAATTTCCTTGCCAGAACTCTGGGAGTTGAAGTCAGTGGTGGAATTCAGCCAGTTTGCACCAGTATGGCAGAACCAGTAGCCAATTTTTCGTTGCCCAGGCCCAGAATGGACTTCTGGAAGTGGCATCCACACAGAGAAGTGGTTGTTCACATATTTGAATCCCACCACTGGTTGAAGTCTACACATTTTAAAGTACAAAAGGTTGAGAAACACTGCATTAGAGAAAAATCATGTGGAAGTGCCTTTAATCTTGTTTATAAAATTGTTGGGGCCCATGATGCTGCTGTTGATATAAATATACGGACAAATAGATATCTGGTTTAATGCATAGCCTGGATCCAGTGGTGGGATTCAGTCGGTTCGCACCGCTTCGGCAGAACCAGTAGCTAATTTTTTGTTGCCCAGGCCCAGAATGGACTTCTGGAAGCAGCATCCACACAGAGAACCAGTTGTTCAGATATTTGAATCCCACCACTGTCTGGATCCCATGTTGTCATCACCATAGTTTCCCCATGAAGCTAGCTGGAAGCATTCTTTTGACTATACTTATTTTAAATGTTGGAACATATGTCTTCTCCTTCCCCTTTCGCCTTTCGCCTTTCGCCTTTCCCCTTTCGCCTTTCCCCTTTCCCCTTTCCCCTTTCCTTCCCCTTCCACTGCCTTCCCTTCCTTTCCCTGTTTTCTTCTTTGCTTTCCTCCTTCCTTAGCACAAGTGATATGAGGGAAAAACTAATGTGGAACAGTGGCTTTGCTTGCTCATCCTGTATTGTAATAGTTCATGTTAAGCTTTTCTAACAGTATTTGATGTTTTGTAAAATTTCTTCTTAATCCTTTCAGTTTTACATTGTTTTGATTGCCATATGTGCATTTGCCTTACTGTTGGAGATGAATAAATGATGAAAATTTACTCAGAAACAATTTAATTTGTCTTGCAATCCTTGTTGGGCATTTGGAAAGGAATCAGGAAGGTATTCTGCCCAGAAACGTTTTAAAACAAAACAAAACAAAAAAATAACACGGAGAGATAAGTGATACTTATAAAAGACACGGCTTCTGGCCTCTTGTATATTGGTGACATACTGGTGAGTTGGAAATTCTCTTCAATTGGCAAAATGAATTCTAGTCAGAGGGAGACTAAAAGCTTCATTCATTGCAATTAAACCTTCTTAAAACTATTAGATTCACATCACAACCATTTGTTATACATCATGTAGCGGTGGGTAAATGCCTTTGCTTTGCTGACAAGTGCCCCATATATATTTTTTTTGAAAATTTCAAGCACATGGGTTTCCTTCTCCTTTGCAAATGTATTGGGCATTCATAGAGCCTTGCTGATTTGTTTATTCTGCTGGGTTCCAGTAACCGGAGGCCAGCAGAGTTTCAGTCCTGGCTGAGATGAGTCGTCAGCAAGAATCAATCTTTCCCTCTTAACATTACCAGGATGTTATAGGTCTGGTGCACAGTGGCTTATATTTATAGTTGGGCTTCGTGGAACCATAGAGCTGGAAGAGGCCACTTAGGTCATCTGCCTTTACCTCAGGCCACAAATCCAGATGAATTGTGGATTGTTTTCCCCATTAGTCTTTGCATCTGCTGCAACATTTTTTTTCCCCTGCTGGTCTCCTCTTACAAAAGGAAATGGCCCTTCTTTTGAATGTAGGTTTCTTAGCTTGAAGCACGTAAAGCAACACACCTGGTGTCCCATTGATCTCCTGCCCTGTGTCACCAGGCCTCGGTCTGGTGACCCAAGAAGGCCTGATATCAAAATCCAAGCCCGTGAAGCTTTGCCTGTCTCTCCACTCACATTTTAAAGGGTTAAGATCTTCTCATCCTAGTTAGGAGTTTGCTGTGCAGTCATCCTTCCTTAATCATAGAACTTATGGGAGGAGGTGTCATCTTTTATTTGTAACTCTTCAATGCTTTCGAGTAGATTTATCATTTTTCTTTTGCCTTGCAGAATGCATTTTTTTTTATTAGAGGCATGATGAACTATCTTTCTTGGAGAACCCAAGATATTCCAATCTGGGTCGGTCACTGGAACGAGAGGTTTTGTCTTCTGAACTTTTGGACTCATGCTGGAGCTCATCCTCAGGGAACTCCTCTCTAGCAGAGTGTGTGCTTTGGGCTATTCTGTGTGTGGTATATATACGGTGCCTGTTGTGTGTGGCTTTTTAGATGTTGTACGGGGTGTTGATGGCTAGCTATTAAGTCATTGGCTGTTGTTTCCTTGTGCTGCCAAGCCCTCACCTCCCAAGTACTTGATAAGCTAATGGTAAATCGCCCATTGCATGCTGCCCCTGCAGCACCTTGGCTTCTGCCTGCCACCTGATTGTCTGGCGGCTATTTGTCCTGTGCAGCCAAAGGCCCATGACAAAGGGTGTCTCAGCAAAACAGTTGGGCTGAAGGACGGGGGGGGGGGGAGAGGGCAGAGGGCAAGAGACCCATTGGCCAGGGAGAATGGGTGGGGGAGGGCCAGCTGAGGAGGAACACTAGCTGTAAATGGGCTGAGGCAGGAGATGGGAGGAGAAGGAGGCGTGACCAAGACTGGGACCCTAAAGTTCCTACACCAATTGAGAGGAAGGAAATGAGGCTTAAAGGATCAGGAAACAGATTCTCTCTCTCTCTCTCTCTCTCTCTCTCTCTCCTTCCATCCCTCCCAAAACCCTCCTGTTTGAATGACAAGTGCAGAGTTATTCCTTTCACTTTTGCTATTGTACCAGTTGCATGGAATTAAAGCACTCACAGAGCAAGTTTTTTTTTTCTAGCTTGCAGTTGTGCATAATCTGCAGACAGAACAAATGGCTTAATAAAACAGGCAATGCCTCTGGTGATAAGGAGTATTTGATCAAGAAGTTAACTATACAGAAGTCTTTCTGAGGAAAAAAAAATGAACTGGAAAATGTGACTCCAGCAACTGAAAAATAATAATAATATGTCTGGCTTTCATTCACTCCCCAGTCTTCGTCTCTCATCTGCACTTAACCACAGATTTTCTTTTCTTAATATCAGCAGTGAGCAACAAAAGGGAATGAGGTGATTGCCTTGATGTGCTGCTTCTAAGGCTTGGGCAGCCTAGAGACTATTGAGGTGAGGGACAACAACTGTCTTGCTTGGAGGCCCCCTCCTTCCTCCCTGGCTACTAAACCTTTCCTTTAATATGACATTTGCTGCTGCAATGTCCTTTTTCCCATGGCGTAACATGCAAGCCAAGTCATCACCTTTCGAATCCTTTTGATTAATGCGCTTCAAATTTCATTCTTCTCCCTTGAAATAAGTTCTGTTCAGCTAACATTTTTCTCTGGCCTCGGCAGCCATCAAAGGGAAAATATACTTGTGGATTTCCTTTTTAGACAACTCCTGGAGTTCTCTCTTTCTTCCCTCTTCTGTGGGAAAGGCAGCCTGTCTGGTGTCTTGTCAATATCCTCCCAGCCAGAGAGCTTTGGAGGGCCGTCACAAAACCTTGGTAAAGAGCCAAATATGATCTACATTCTGCACTCCTCCAAGCTGGAAGCAAGGCCAACACTTTGAAGATAATTTTGTTCCCTCTCAGGGGGCTGGCACTATGTCCAAGCAGATTCACACAATATATATATTTTTTCCAGAAAAGGGAGCAAAACTAATTTGGCCTCTGGTATGCCTCCATAATTTCACCTTGCAGTGTTTTCCAAAGATGGCGGCAGTAAGTAAAAGGATGAGCTGTTGCTATATGCAATGACTGAAGTGGAAAGAGGGGATCAAAATCATAGCATTCCTTTTACACGCTTGTCAGTTTACAACATTTCAACTCTTAACATAGCTTTCCTCTTTTCTTCAACCTGGGTTTTTCCTTCTCTGTGAGTGGTGTATTATTTTAGCACTTTTCTGCCTGCTTCAGCAGTGGAACAAAGGGAATTTTCTTGAGCCACACACTTCCATTTGCCTCTTTCCTTTTGCCCCCCCATTGCACTACCCAACACATGAGAACTCAGGATCTTCCCAGTGCAAAATGCTCCCTCCAGTAAGGAAAAACTTCTCAGATGGACACACGCTGCTGATAGGGCAGTGATCTCTATCATTCTTTTTAAAAATGTCCCTATTACAATGTGTGCTTTTCTTCACACACACATGTGAAGTTTATTGGAAAATGTGAGTGTGAGATAGCCTTTATGCACAGCAGTGATCAAGGAGTTGCATTATAGCTTGAGGACTCGTTCCTAGAAAGTTCATTATACTTCCCGTGGGGTTGGGGAACATGGGTAGATTGATAACTCACCAAAGAGGAGCTCTCAAAAGCCGGAATTCACTTTGCTGCCTTGGAATGATAGCCATTCACCTAGGAGGACAAGGGAAAGGGTTATTTTTGGACTCTATTGGACTGGAGTGAAATGCTTTCCCAGTATTGGATGATACCAATCATTGAGGTTCAGTGTAGCTCCAGCCTTTCATTTAATCATCTTGACTTGTGTTTCCAGGCCATCATCTAGGATACTACAACGATTCTCTCAATAAGGAGTAGAGAATTATACAGTGAGCAGTGAGTAGGCCCATCATTAATTCCTTAGATAATCTAGACATGCCAGGATACAACGGACCAGTGCTTTCATCGTGTTAACCTTTCCTTACTACTCTGCATTTTTTCATTGCAGATGTTTGTTGTATTGTTTTACTTTCATATATGGAATCATTGGTACACCCTGAGCTTGGTTATTTGCTTATGGACATTTTGTAACCCAACTAGGCAACATCATCAGTGGGAGTGAATGTGTCTGTTTATATACAGTACTTTACCCTACCAGGTGTGAGGAGGGTGTGGTTTGCTCCTTGCAATTCCTTGATTAGTTCATTGTTTTCAGCTTGATAGTTTGCTTGGTGTAGTTCGACTTTGAGCTACCCATGACTGGAATGGACTGATGGAAGGATACAAATTGTTCAAAAGAAACAGAACTACAAAAAGAGGAGGTGGAGTTGCACTATATATAAGAGAATACTACATATCTACAGAAATGCACATGATCAAAGATAAAAGCCCTCCAGAATCTATATGGGTCCATATAAAAGGGAAAAGAAGTGACATTGCCATAGGTGTATATTACAGGCCACCCAACCAATCAGAAAAAATAGATGGACTCTTTGCCAACTAGTTAACAAATGTATGTAGGAAGCATACCACAGTAGTAATGGGAGACTTCAACTACCCAGATATCAGCTGGGAGACAAACTCTGCAGCGAGCAAGAGATCAAAGATATTCCTAACCAACCTAGCTGACAACTTTGTCATCCAAAAGGTAGAGGAGGGAACTAGAAGTAAAGCTATACTGGACCTAATTCTTACTAATAGAGAACAGTGATAAAGGGAGTTAAAGTTGTTGGAATCTTGGGAGAAAGTGACCACATCATACTGGAATTCAATATAATGCAAACACAAGCAATAGAAAATAATTCAACCAGTGTCTTAGACTTCAAAAGAGCTGATTTTAACAAATTCAGAGAGAATCTAGGAAAGATTCCATGGATGAAAATCCTAAAGGGGAAAACAATTCAAGAAGCATGGAAAACTCTGAAAAATGCTACCATAAAAGCCCAGTCCAGCATAATACTACTGAAAAAGATAAACAAGAAAGTCAAGAAGAAACCAGCAGGGCTGCACAAAGATCTCTCAGACAAACTGAAAGACAAAAAGGACAAGTACAAAAAATGGAAATAGGGACTCAGTCATAACTAAGGCTGATTATCAGCAGACAGCCAGAACATGCAAAGACCAAGTCAGGAAAGCAAAGGCTCAGAATGAACAAAGACTTGCAACAGAAATCAAGAATAATAAAAAAAGTTTCTTTCAACATATTAATAACAAGAAAAAAGTCCAGGAAACTGTAGTCCACTAAAGAGAGAAGATGGCACGGAAGTAAAAAGCAATGGGGGGGGGGGGGAAGCAGAGCTGCTTAACTCATTCTTTGCTTCAGCCTTCACACAAAAAGAAATGATAGCACAACATACCAAAAAAACTATTGCAAAAGACAAACTAGAAACAAAGATTAAAATAAGCAAGAAAATAGTAAAAGAACACCTATCCGACCTTAATGAATATAAATCACCGGGACCCAACAGATTACATCCCAAAGTTCTGAAGAAGCTGGCAGATGTTATCTCAGAATCACTGCACCACATCTTTCAAAAATCCTGGCACACTGGGTAAGTACCTGAGGATTGGAAAAGAAAGGGCTGATGAGGGAATTGAAGGGGAAACTCATCAAATTTGCAGATGACACTAAACTGGCAGGGATAGCCAACACTGCAGAAGACAAACTCAGGATCCAAAAGGATCTTGACAAACTTGAACAATGGGCCCTATCCAACAAAATGAGTTTTATTGTGGAGAAAAGCAAAGTTTTACATTTAGGCAGGAAAAATCAAAGATATAAGTACAGATTAGGTGAGACCCAACTCAAAAAAGTAACTGTGGGAGGGACCTTGGAGTCCTAGTGGATGATCACTTGACTATGAGCCAGCAGTGTGCAGCAGCAGCCAAAAAAGCTAATACAATCCTGGATTGTATAAACAGAGATATAGAATCAAGATCACGCAAAGTATTAGTACCGCTTTATAAAACCCTGGTGAGACCACACCTGGAATACTGCAACCAGTTTTGGTCACCATACTACAAAAAAGATGATGAGACTTGGAAAAAGTTCAGAGAAGAGCAGCTAAGATAATCCAAGGCCTGGAGACTAAAACATATGAAGAACGGCTGCAGGATTTGGGTTTGGCTAGTCTAAAGAAAAGAAGAAATAGGGGTGACATGATAGCAGTATTTGAGGGGCTGCCACAAAGAAGAGGGGGTCAAATTATTCTCCAAAGCACCAGATGGAAGGATGAGAAACAATGGTTGGAAACTGATCAAAGAGAGAAGCAACCTGGAATTAAAGAGAAACTTCCTAACAGTTAGGACAATTAACCAATGGGACAGCTTGCCTTCAGAAATCGTGGGCACTCCATCACTGGAGATTTTTAAGAAGAGACACTAGACAGTCACTTGCCTGAGATGGTATAGGTTCTCCTGCTTGAGCAGGGGGCTGGACTGGAAGCTCCAAGATCCCTTCCAGCTTCTATTCTATTCTATTCTATTCTATTCTATTCTATTCTATTCTATTCTATTCTATTCTATTCTATTCTATTCGCTCTCTCTCTCTCTCTCATCTATCTATCTATCTATCTATCTATCTATCTATCTATCTATCTATCTATCTATCTATCTATCTATCTATCTATCTATCTATCCATCCATCCATCCATCCATCCATCCATCCATCCATCCATCCATCCATCCATCCATCCATCCATCCATCTACAGTATTCTATTGGAACTTTCATATAATTTCTACAACACAATAGGGCTAACTCTCAAGAAATAAGCATAGCTCTCTGAAGAGCTGTGGTTACTTAGCCACATCACATGTTTGACATGAGTGTGCAATTGGTTAGGATAATAGTGTATAATCATGCTTCTGTATAATAGATAGCACTACTTCTGAAAATAATGGACAAATTTCAGAGAGAAAACTCTGCTAGCTATGCAGAAAAACCAGCCACATTTTCTAATAGGTACCATTAGGCTTTCATTTTACACACATTACCTACAATAAGTCACATTGATCTCAATGGAATTTATTTCTGAGTTCCATTATAATTTACTTACTGTGGTATAAACTTACTTGATCTAAAATTCACTGCATTACACGCTTTGAACCACAAAATCATGCTACAACAAGCCATTGCAGTGTCATAAGGCTATAGTTTTTTTTACACACACCCGTCAAATATCATTTAGTCTGATCCTTAGAGTAGGTTACTACACCAGCAGTGTAGAAATTATGGATCTATACCTCTTTCCTAAGCATGGTGCTATATTCATTTTTTTAAAAAAAGTCATTGCTCACTACGGCAAATAGCAAATGATTTTATATTTGCTATGGGAATTACAAATGATTGCATCCAAGTATCCTGAAATGCATTATTCCACCTCCTATCTCCCATCAGTATAGGGAGAAAAAAAGGAGGAATAATTTTAATTAGGAGTGCTGTAAAAGTCTGCAAATATGAGTCATTTTAAAAATAATCCCCCTCCGCTACCCTAAAATATTGCAAAAACTCTCTCTCTCTCTCTCTATGTACGCATATATCCTTAGATCAAATTTGATCCACCTTATCAATATGCAATTGCTGGAAATTAATAGTGCATAATCCCAAGGTAATCCTTTGTACTGCAATTATTTTAGCCTGTATGGTTCACGTCTGAGCACATAATTCAAGATCAATTGCTGTCCTTTTGTTAAACTGATTGCATCTAATTCTTTCTGCATTAGAAATGCTATCAGTGCCTGTCATCCTTATTCCTCTGCACCACTCAGAAGGCTGCCCAGTGCAGCCTTTCAATTTTATGTCCGTAATAAAATGTGATTAGGTGAAGCAAAGAAATATTCTTAGACAAGAGAAGAAATGAAATCCTCTCTGCTGAACCAGCTATGATTTACAAGGTGTCCATGGCTTTAAGATGTGCTCCTTTCATTATCACGTTCAGCCAACAATCGAAGAGAAGGCTTGTAACTTTTGACCTAACACTGGTTAGGCTTTACACTTTATTTTGCCTTCAACAGACAAGTGTACCTTTGAGATTAAGCACCAGTTTCACAACACCACCCAGAAGCTTGCTATCAAAGATAACAAGAAGGATTCAAGTTTTCTGTTTCTTCTTCTTAGAATAAACTTGAGTAAATTGGCGGAAAATAATATATTACTAGAAAGAAACCCACTACTGGAAACTTAGAAACAAAGAGTATAATTGCTAGGTGGAATCTACTTTTCCTGTTATTGGGGAGTGGACAGAGCAGAACCATAATTACATTATCAAAGATGTCTCTATAAGACTTTGTGGAAGAAAAGGAAAGAAAGAAAGAAAGAAAAGACACGGGCAAATCATTTTAAAACAAGTTGCAATAATTTATTCAACATTTGGCATTTCCTCACAGTTAGTTATATTGATCTGGAAGAACAGTGTGTTACTGTTATAAGTGTTGAAGATATGTTTATGAATAGTGAAACAATACTTACGCTGTAGCACTCTATTAATGAGGTTCTGTCACCTTGATTAATCTGGATTTCCGAAGACTCCAGTATGTGTCAAGTCCAGAACTGACAACCAACCCACTGAACTATGTTTCATGATGCACGTGCCATTAGTTAAAATAATTCCATGGGAGACTGTAATGCGCTTAGGATCCACAGGGAATAACCACTAACTGAAGATACTATTATTTATTTATAGCCCGCTTACCTTTATTATTTTTATAAATAACTCAAAGCAGTGAACATAACTAAAGCTCCTTCCTTCTCCAGTTCTCCTCACAAAAAAAAGCAACCTTGTGAAAAAATGAGTTGGGCTGAGAAAGAGTGACTGGCACAAAGTCATCCAGCTGGCTTTCATGACTAAGGTAGGACTAGAATTCATTGTCTCCTGGTTTCTGGCCTGGTGCCTTCACCACTAGACCAAATTGGTTCCCCATTTCTGTGTCAAAGTGGGACTTTAACCAGTAATAGGACTACTGGGTATGTCTATAACGGGGGTAGGCAACCTTGGCTCTTTTATGACTTGTGAACTTCAACTCCCAGAATTCCTGACCCAGCCATGCTCAGCCAGTCCATGAGTTATAAAAGAGCCAAGGTTGTCTACCCCTGGTCTAGAAGGAAGGACTAAGGGTGACATGGTAGCAGTGTTCCAATATCTCAGGGGCTGCCACAAAGAAGAGGGAGTCAAGCTATTCTCCAAAGCGCCTGAGGGCAGGACAAGAAGCAACGGATGGAAACTCATCAAGGAGAGAAGCAACCTAGAACTAAGGAGAACATTCAGAGGCTTGGCAGCTGACTCATATTTATGACAGTTGCAGTGTCCTGGGGTCATGTGATCACCTTTTGTGACTTTCTGACAAGCAAAGTCAATGGGGAAGACAGATTCACTTAACAACTGTGTTCTTAACAACTGTAGTGATTCACTTAACAACTTTGGCAAGAAAAGTCATAAAACGGGACAAAACTCACTTAACTACTGTCTTGCTTAACAACATGAATGTTGGGCTCAATTGTGGTCATAAGTCGAGGATTATCTGTAAGGCACTTCAAAATACAGGTGGAATATTAGAATAACCAAATGCTAGGAGATCTAATTGGGGAAAAAGCACTGAAATCAGACAAGCCTTCTCTTTATTTTTCTATTGGGGATGTTTATCTTACCCCAAGCCTATCTCTCTTTTTTAAAAAAAAAAAAAGATCAAAACCCAGACAATTATGCAGGTAGGCCTGCTTCCTTGACACCATATCATTGTAGAAAGTTCTTCTGTATTATGTTAAGTAATAACTTTGTGGTCAGTAAAACAAAAGAAAAATAACATTCTTCTTTGAGATATCTTGGAAAAACAATTTTAGACCTAATGGCCGTAAATTAGAGTTAGATGAATGTAAAGGTACACTAGATTGCTACCTATTTTATTTCGCTTCTCTCATAATGGGAAAAGCTCTCAGAAATCTTAACTATGACAAGGAATATAGAATCATTTCATGGATTTCACTGACGACGGGATGACACCCAGGATGAACTAATATGTATTTGTCTGCTTTATATATTTGTCTACAATAATATGCTTTCACGGTTTAATGCACCGAGCAGGCTTTTATATGAAATGTCAGGACTGATACAGAAGGGCCAAAACTTCCCAAATCAACAAAAGTACTGTCAGCCTGTTGTCTTGTGATTTAATGCCTGTTTTGAAATATAATTTTATTACTGTCAATATTTTCTTCCAATTCCCACCATTGTGTTTTTATTTTCAAACAGATGACAAACTCCGAGAAACACGAATATTCTGTGAGGTTAACAATGAAAGGCTGAGGAGGGGGGGGGGAAACTACCCATTGTTTGTCATGTCATCTTTTTGGTATTTCAGTCCCTTATACATATATTGTGTACAGTCTGGAGCAAAGGGGTTGGTTATATAGTGTCCTTCCAGAAAGAAGCTCTGAAGCAATTCCAAATATTACTTAGAATGGAATGGTGAAGTCAGCTGGAAAGGGCTATTTCATACCAAATTTGTTGACAGCTCAGTACATTTTCCTATATATTTTAAAATAGAGAAAGTAATAGAAAATGAAGAAGTTAAAGTGCTCTGGGACTTTAGAATCCAAACAGATAAGCACCCACCATACAACACCCCAGACATAACAACTATTGATAAAAAAATAAAAAAGTCTGGATAAATGATGTTGCAGTAGCTGGAGACAGCAGAATGGGAAAAAAAGAACTGGAGAAAAATCACAAAATACAAAGACTTGCAAATAAAAGTAGAATGACTGCAGCAAAAAACAAAACAAAGATAGTACCAATAGCGATAGGCGCCTTAGGTACAATTCTAAAACATCTTGAAGACCACTTGAACACCATTGGTATTGACACAATTACCATACGTGTAATTGCACAAAGCAGTTTTACTTGAAACAGCTTACATCTTGTAACAATACCTTGTTACATCAAACAACAGTATTTGCTTATCCCAGGTTCTTGGGAAGGACTTGATAGGTGGATTAAAAGGCCTAAACCTGTCTAAACATCTGGTTGACTGTGCAACCAATCTAATCAATCTGGCCACGAATCCAGAAGCCAAGGTCGCTGAATTGGAAGAAGAGATTCTAACCTCAAGGAATTCCAACAACTACTAGACTTTGCCCCAACTTCACCACTGTCCCAAACCCTGGCAGCAACATCTGCATGTTCCACCATTTCAGGGCTATTCTCATTAGCATTTCAGCTCCAGCCAATGTTAGCAAAGATCAAGACACATGCTGTACTGCTTCCAGTTCAACTCTGCCATTGCTACTATACCACCAGTGATCCATTCTGCTGAGCCCAGTAGCCACCAATCTACTGCTCTGATGTCACCTTTCCCCCAACTGCTCCAACTCCAGTCAGCCACCATGTCTTCAAAAATAATCTGCATACTTTTTTTATAACTGAAGTAGAAGGTGTCCGAAAATATTTCCAGGATCAATCATTCCACTGTGGTTTAATATATAAGGGGTCAAACAAGGACTAGGGGATCAAAATGCAACAGAATTTACCACAAACTTCCCAGAGTAGCTTTGGTCTAATTACTTCCTAGACAAGGGGTCTTCAAACCCGGCCTTTTTATGACTCATGGACTTCAACTCCCAGAATTCCTCAGCCAGGCACACTGGCTGAGGAATTCTGGGAGTTGAAGTCCATGAGTCATAAAAGGGCTGAGTTTGAAGACCCCTGTCCTAGACTCACACATCACCTGTATTAAAGCATAATGCAGTTTGCTTGCTTTTGGCTGAGTGAAATGTCTGATTCCAATTATGTGGATGGGTAAGTTGTTAATGATATGCATGTGTGAATCCAGCTTCTGTATCTCGTAGGGCTGTTACTGTGAGGGAAGAGATAAATGAAAGGAGAAGGCATGTTCTCTGCCTTGAATTCTGAGAGGAAATTTGGGATATAAATGTACAGTACAAACTAATCTACCAGCAATGACACAGCTCAGGAAAATTAAACCACCCATTTTAGTTGAATTCTTTTGACAATATGGTGAACAGAATATGATGCACTCAAAATTAAACTTCTTAGTTGACTAGAGTAAAACATTGTTGTTCAACAGTGGAGTGATTGCTTACTATATCTAGGGAGGGAGGGTTCTATAAATGCAATTCATCCATTTTGTTTCTTCTTTGTAACCATGTCACACGATCACGTCATTACATTTGATTAGCTGGCAGAGTCTCATTAAACACCTGCAGTCACCCTATACATGCTGATTAAATTCTGCAGCACAGAAATCATAATTCCTATCACGTTTGACTTAAATCCCTCAAACATGGGGCCAAAGCATGTTTACTGGGCCGAACAAGATGGTTCAGAGCGTCAGATTGAATAATTGTTTCCTCTGGCGGATTCCATTGTTAGCAGTATTGATGATGCGTCTTAGAAGTTAACTAGATTACTCTTTATCACCCTAGAAAACAAAAGTGCTTTAATTTTCTGATACTTTTCCTTTTCCTTTTTTTTTTTTTTGAAAAGTATCTTGGGAGCTTATTAATTTCATTAGAATCCTGAAGATGTTTCATAGCACGCATCGGTGTCACTTTCCACCTCTCCTTTCTTTACAACTTTGCTTATTGTTCTGAAAGAAGAACCTTAAAAAGCCAAGTTGTTTCTTGGGTAATTGAGTTATAAATGTTATTCAGAGAGGTGTTTCAGCTTATGAGGTGTTAAGGGAAGCTCCGGCTGCTATAAAACTGGTGATGAAGCTTCCTTTTGGAGCCTTCCTATTCAACTGCTGTTGGAAAAAATGCTGCCCAGTGGTCTACAGATGATCACAGAGTATTATTTTTTATCCCCTAAGCATATGCAAAGTTTTTACAAGGATGGGACTAGTTGGATTTTTCTTATTCTCATATTCCTTTCGGGTTCCAGAAATTGCCACTGCTGTAAGCCGCCAGCTAACTTGTGTACAATACTGCACAACCTTTATTTATTTACATGACTGCCAATCCCATGACAGTGACAAACAACAATTAAAGTAATCCAGTAATAAATGTCTGCATCAACCTACAAGCCAGGAGAGCTGATTTAATCTCCTGGATCAAGCAAATGGTGGAACAAGCCAAGTCATCATGGTTTTGCTAAAGGTGAACTTAATTAGGGACATCCAAACTGCTGGAGGAATATTATTTCACAGAGTAAGTACTGCAGCAAAGAAGGCACAACTTCTAGGTCCAACAGAATGACATTGTTTGATAGGAGGATCCAAAGCTTGCTGTTCCTGCTAGAAACTGAGATGAATGAAGGGAGGCATTTCCGCAAACAGATTGGCCCATGCCCAAATAAGTGCACTGATTGGCAATTGTTTTATGGATACAGTTGAAAATGTTAGCTTTGACCTTTCAAGCCTTTAATGGCTTATGACCTGACTATCTGAAGTAGCCCCTGCTAGCTCAGACATCATGGTTATGGATTGGAATAAAATGACAGTTTGCTGAACCTTAGAGAAAAAGAAAACTTAAAGCATAAGATGTTAATTCCTTGAAGTCTTGAAGTTGGGCAATCTTAAAGTTGGGATTTTTATTCAGCTACTGGTGGCCTACAAGATCTAGTCTAATATGTAAAATTGAATTTGTGGAAGAGGGCATCGCTGTATGACATGCAGAGTTTGCCATTTGATTATTCATTGAACATCATGTATATACTCCTCTTTAAGTTCTTGGTTAACAGTAAAAGGATGGAAGCTATTTAGATCCTGAAACACCCCCCTCCCCTAAAATTAACAGAGCTTATAAATTAACAATTTATGTATAACTATAATATATAGTATGCTATTTTAACATCAAATTTATAAAATGTTATTTAACTAAGTATATCTAACTTTATGATAATGGCAATTATTTAACTAAAACAATGCATGTATACAGTACATAAACATCAATTGAGGGAGCACATATAAATTGAGTTGACGATATTATTGGTGCAAGGTGAATGACTGCAATTATAACAGCAATGATGTGGTGAGCATTTAGTTATGGAACACATCACAAACTGCTTGTTGTGAATATTTCAAGTTAAGCTAAAGCAAAAAAACCAAAACTGAGCAGTTTCCACAGTATGAATTTGAGCATACAACCACCATTATCAAGGAAAATGCCCAGAATCACTTTGAAGTCCAGAACTTCCTTTAATAGGGAACCAGAGAAACAAAACATTGTTAAGGATGAATCTAAATACCAAGAAAGCAAACTGGATGTCAGAATAGATGGTAGATGTTTTGAAGAAGAGAATATTATAGAAGTGAACATCAATTTCTGTGGGTTTTTTGATGGGATTCTTATTTCATGTTTATTTTAGGGTGTATCCTTGGTGTCAAGCCCCATGGGCTCAACATTGACAGGGGGAGGGAGACGACGCTACCGGGGAGGAGGCCAGCAATGCCGCCAAACGGCTGAGAGGTTCCACGGCTCAGCCGCCAGACAGCTGTTGGTAAGGAGTTGGTAAGGACACTGACACTTGGCTTGACAAAGTTGAAAAAGCTTCCAAGTGTTAGGGGGGGAAAGGATTTCAGAGGGCACACAGTCTGGAATTATTCCTTGCGAATCCTGGATTAGGAGAAAGGTTTGATTCAATGGAATCACATATGCTAAGTAAAAAGAGTCAATTCTTGACATCTTGCTACAGAACTGGAAATAATCTACTTTATGAAACCCTGGAAGACCACTTCCATGTTTAGATGAACTATCTGCTACTGTGCAGCAAGCAAACTGCACACAAATACAATAGGTTAAAATGCTCTCTATGGAGCAAAACAGTAGAAGATCACCAGCAGTTTTTCATTCAATTGTTGTTTCCTGAGAAATCTCAAGAAATATAATCTCTGCTGGGCCTTCTGAACCAATGCTATAACATGAGCACTCCAGGTCAGGTCCTCCTTTATGGTAACACCCTGCAACCTAGAAGATCCTCTGGGAAAGGAAGGAGAGGCAGCAGGGAGTGGAATAAGCTTCAAGAAGTTTTGCAGCCGCCAGTTAAATGCTACGAAAGGGCAGATTAATTTCAGCAGCCCTCACAGTCAACAATGTCATTGTTTAACGCATTTAGATTCAAAGTAAAAGAAATATGATAGCAACAATAAAGCAGTTCCAAGAGTGTAGTTATTGCAGAATAATTACATCCTGTGGGAATGAGAGATAATGAACCACACTGTGTCTTGATACACCTTGGGGGGGTGATTATCTTACTCTAACACCAGCACCCACTGTGTCTCGTTGCTTCAACATATTTCTTCTAAGGAAAATGCAATCGAAATGATTGCTCTAAACTCATCTCCATCGACATTTTTTTTCTTTCTGAGAACACTCTCAAAGTTTAGAAACACAAGAAAATATTCTGTCTCTGAGAGTATCAGTTGTCAAAATTAGCCATTAAATATTTGCCGGGGAGCTTCCATCAGTCTCATGCAGCTGTGCCAACTTTGAAAGTCACGGCATTTTTTCTCTCTAGAAATAATTGTCTAGAATGTTTAGAAGCACGTCAAATTGATGATGGAAATGTGAACAACAAGAAGGGACTTTTTATCCTGTTCGGTAGACATGTGAAAATGCTACAACATTCTGGCTTCAAGTACATACACTGATTTAGAGGATTGTAAAGTTTCATGTACAATTGAGACCAGAGGTTTTATTTTGGGATTGATTCCAACAAGCAGTTGGGAAAAAAATTATGGAACTTTGTTTTATATGACAACTGCAGTGAGATTATTGTATGCACAAAGATGGAGAGATTCAGCATTACCCAAATGGAGGAATGGTTGACGATAATAATGGAACTTGAGATGGCTAAATTGACTTCTTTGATTAGAGAAAAGACAATACCTCCACAATACCCCCACCACTGGAAACCCCTTATGGACGTTTTGCATGTAGCAGGAAAAAAATGAATTGAAGATGTATGTTTTCCATGATTGGATAAGATAAATTACAGAGTTGTGCGGCGGCCTAAAGGTTAAGATGCTCGCCTCACACTCAGGAGGGCTGAGCATTCAATCCTAGGCAGTGACAGATTCTTCTATTATCAGAGTGCAAAGAGAAAATATCTGCTGCAAACTCTGCGTAGGCATCAGGAAGGGCATCTGACCAGTAAATGCTCAGCTCCATTCAGTCACCCCGACTCCACCCCGATACAAGGAATTACAGGGTCATAAAAAGAAGAAAAAAAAAGACAAGATAAATTATAGAAAGAAGAGAGCTATATCGTAACCGTGGAATAAGTGGTAAGTTTATCATTGTACTTTTAACAGCTGCCGAGAAGATTGGAAGCTACTTCTTTGTATTTGCTTTCTGTTCTATTTTTCTTTTCTTTTTTTAGTTTTGCGCACTTTTAGCTTTCTTTTTGATTTTTTTTCTTTTCTTTTTCTTACTTATGTACTAATTAGTATGTACTAATTTTTAATCTTTTTTTAAAAAAATATTTAATAAAATTATATAGGTAGTCACAAGTTTTGCATCAATAAAATGACTCACTTAAAACTTATGGCCATGTAAACATACTTATGCAAAGATTTATACTCAGGAAATACAGGGAGAAAGAGAGAGAGAGAGATGCATTAGTGAATTTATGAATGGCAAACATTAGTACAAAAATAACAAAAGGATCCTTTTTATTAAAATTGGTATAATGCATTCCGTGTATTTAACTAATTACAAAAGAGTCTAATAAATTTGAACATAATTGAATGCAGCCATTATGGATGGTTGAGTACATTTAGTCAAACTAATAAATAATACCTCTGAAGGTGCTATTGCTATTAGTATTTGTTAAGTCCTGTAACATGGTGGGTTTTGTTTTAGATTTATATTTCATACTGTTTATTGGTTAAAAAAATGGAGGAACACAGAACTCACACTATTATATAAAATACAGTACATAGTCTGCTAGCTGACTGCAATACCACTTAAAAATTTGTCTCTGGATAAAAAACTGCTATAATTGATCTGTTTCCCGCCCTTTGAATTAGGAAGTGCTGCTAGTGTGGTAAGTAGAACATGTATAAGTTCCAATAAAATGCTGCAGTGTAGAGCATTTTTTTCATTCATTCATTCATTCATTCATTCATTCATTCATTCATTCATTCATTCATTCTTTCATTCAGTTCAGTTCAGTTCATTCATTCATTCATTCATTCATTCATCCACTGTAAAAGAGCTTTAGGCAGTTTCCTCTAACACTTCTCCTCTGTCCCTACTCCACTCAGCCACCCAAAACTGTCACTTGTTGAACACTTATTGCTATCATTGAACTGTTTTGAGTTTCATGATAATCCAAAAGAGCTACCTTAGGTAATGTTCCACAGATGAAATCAAGGCTAAGACCCGATATCTCCTCTTCTTTGATTGCTTTGGCATAGATCTGATAATGATGTCATTGTTATTCTCAGACTCATCCCTGGATCTGCATCATACCTGCTCAAGGAGCTTTATATTTCTTAATCTGCCATTACTTCATATGCTATAATGATCTCTGTGCTCCAATATAGGAAAATGAGCTTGGTTGGGATCACCTACCAGAAATCTTTCATATTCTGTATCTCAGCTAGGTTGCCAATAGGGCAATCAACTTGGTGTGAGAGCCTCCAGGCATCTAGCAGCGACCTTCAGCTTCTGGGAGCAAACTAATCTAATCTAGGCCCTATAGAGATGAATACATTGCCACAGTTCTATCCTCATTAGTGGCCCACACGTAACAATCATATCCTTCCTAAGGTGCTATATATGAACCCCTCACTCCAGATCAAAAAACAAGCAGGTTTTCAAACAATTTACTTGTATGTGGAACCCATGGAGGCTGTGAAAGTCTGATTTGCTTTTCTTAGAATGACCTCAGCATGAATTCTTAAGTTCCACATAGAAAAAGCCTTGGAGCCTCTGATATCATCTCCAGAACAATTCATGTCAACTCTGTCAAAGGATCCATCAGAGAGCAGGTTAGTCAATACATCAAACAAATTCTTTAAAAGTTCACTTGATCATTCAGAAAGAGGTAGATGCCTTCAAGACTGCTATTGACTGAGGACCTGTAAAGGTAAACATCATCTTTATGGATTAGTGGATATATACTCACACAACTAACATGTCTTTTTGCATCCTTTGTGTGCAAGCAAAAATATCAGCAAACAACCACAAAGTTAATTTTGCAGAGTACACCCAACTCACCCTCCAGAATGTGGCAAACAAAAGCTGTCATGCCAGAATTTATTTCTGTTCTCACTAAGGAGCTGCCTACAAACAAAACCCTGATAAAAAATAATTAATTTTACACAAAAAATAAGAAAATGATTCAGGAATTGAAGGGAAAGCAATTTGCACTAGTTTGAATGGGCTCTTCTGGTTTTAGACTAGGGTTGAGACTAATCAAACAGGAGAAATTATTTCTTGTGTCTTATTAATGGGTTGACTTAGCACTTCAAGACATGTGGTATTAAGGCAGAGAGAAGATTTCTGCATTGAAAAAAAAGGGTAGGGGAGATCTCGTTCTCTTGATTCTTCATGGCTTCTGATATTTTAAAGCATCGTTTCTGTCTGGTGAGATTGAGATTTATGGTCATTGTTTTGCAGTGGTCCCAATGCCTTCTGCTAGTCCATATTCCGAAACTGAGGCTGAGGGTCTCTTGTCAACAACAGGACCTATAATGTACTATGAGATCTATTTCCTCCCTCCCCCCCCCCCGATATTCTCAACATCTACCTGAAGCCTCATCTGGAGCTCTGTTTCTCTTTACTGTTTGATGTTCTACTTCTCCTTACCACCCAAATTCAAAAAATGAATCACTGACCATTACCCATGTTTGATAATGGCTGGTTGAAGGGGAACATAATTAAATTGAGACAAAACCAAAAATGTTGCTGTTGAATTGGAAACAGAGTCATTGACGGAGTTTCAGATTTTTTTTGTTCAACCCCTAAAGAACCATTCTACATCCAGAAGTTAATGCTCCTGCCCTTTGGAACATCTTACCCACCGGAGTGAGGTCAGCTCCAACCCTCCTGATCTTCTGTAAGAGCCTAAAGACCTGGCTCTGCCTGTTGACCTGAGACTCCAATGGGGAAACATCATGCTGGAGGTGACTGATAGATGAATAACAGATCCCATCTCCCTCCCTGCTCATTTACTCCCTCCCTTCCTCTCCTTTCCCTCCCCATCTTTTAGTAAGAGTTGAGTATCTGTATTTTTATAGTATTTTATTTGTACTGTGTATAGGTTTTATATAGTTTTATATTTTTAACATTATAAGCCACCAGAGTTACACTGGGTGGTAAGCTATGAAACAAACAAACAAACAAACAAACAAACAAACAAACAAACAAACAAACAAACAAACAAACACTCAGCTGCCACTGGAATTGCAGGTGCTAAGTTTACCCAGCAGTGTTTTCACACAATTATGACTATGCCACCAATTGGGGGACATTCTGAACTGGTCTGGTTTGGCCATAACGGCTCGTGCATGGATTATATTTCATCTTGACTTTTGGAATGTGCTCTGTGTAAGGTTACCCTTAATAAATATTGAGAACTTGTTGTCACAGCATAAGAAAACCATGCTGGATACAAGGGCCTCAGGTTGCCTGGATACCAAAAGTCTTGAAACCTTCAATACCATCTTCAAAACCATTCATGTCAGCATTTTCTTAAGAGTATTCCACTGCTGAAAACTTGTATACCCAGAAATAATAGCCAGATTGCAAATCTTAACACAAGTCACTTTGTTAACAAGTCTTTCAACTCTTTATATGCTTTCTAATGAAGATGAGTTTACTTCAGTCAAATTTGGGCCATACAAATTGCAGGAATGGAATCATTATGGTTGACGTTCTTGGGATAAAGTTTCTAAAGAAATGACATTTCAGGTCTCCATCTTTTCCTTTCAGCTGTTTTCTATTTTAAGCACACGTTGGATTTAATTACATATTGAAAGATAAAATTGAAAGATAAAATTGAAAGATAAAAAGGACAAGTATAGAAAGTGGAAAGAGGGGCACATAACTAAGTCAGAATATCAACAAATAGCCCGAGCCTGCAAAGATGAAGTGAGGAAAGCTAAGGCTCAAAATGAACTAAGGCTTGCGACCAAAGTCAAAAATAACAAAAAAAAGCTTCTTTCAACATGTAAAAAACAAAAAAAAAGTTAAGGAAATGATTGGTCCATTAGTGGGGGAAAGTGGCAAGAAGGTGACAAGCAACAGGGAGAAAACAGAACTATTTAACTCATTTTTTGCATTTGTCTTTACAGAAAGGGAAAAAACAGACCAACCTACCAAAAATAGTGCCATAAAAAACAGAATAGAAACGCAAGTTAAGATAGGCAAGAAAACGGTAAGTGAGCACCTGTCCAGCCTAGATGAGTTCAAATCACCAGGACCAGATGGATTACACCCCAGGGTTCTCAAGGAACTGGCAGATGTGATCTCAGAACCATTGAACTATATTTTTCAAAGATCCTGGAGCACTGGGGAACTACTGGAGGACTGGAAAAGAGCTGATGTAGTTCCCATCTTCAAAAAAGGAAAAAAAAATGGACCCAGGAAATTACAGACCTATCAGCCTGACCTCCATACCTGGGAAGATTCTGGAAAAGATAATCAAACAACGAATCAGCGAACACTTAGAGGCAAATAAAGTCATTACTAAAAGCCAACATGGGTTTGTCAAAAACAGATAATGCCAGACAAATCTTATTGCATTCTTTAACCAAGTGACAAAATTAGTAGGTCAGAGGAATGCTGTGGATATAATTTACTTGGACTTCAGTAAGGCATTTGATAAAGTACATCACAACCTACTACTTGACAAGATAGAAAAATGTGGGTTAGACAGCATCACCACCAGATGGATCCGTAGCTGGCTGACCGGCCGTACTCAGCGTGTGGTCCTCAATGGAGGGAAGTGTGTAGTGGGATGCCCCAGGGCTCTGTTCTGGGCCCAGTGCTCTTCAACATCTTCATCAATGATTTGGACGAGGGGATAGATGGGGAAATCATCAAATTTGCAGACGACGCCAAGCTGGCAGGAATAGCCAACACTCCAGAAGACAGGCTTAGGATACAGGAGGATCTGGACAGATTTGAACACTGGGTGCTATCTAACAAAATGAAATTCAGTGGTGAAAAAAGTAAGGTTCTACATTTAGGCAAGAAAAACCAAATGTACAGGTATAGTATAGGGGGTACCTTGCTCAATAGTAGTAACTGTGAGAGGACCTCGGAGTCCTAGTGGACAATCACTTAAATATGAGCCAGCAGTGTGCTGCAGCTGCCAAAAAGGCCAACACAGTGCTGGGCTGCATTAACAGAGGGATAGAATCAAGATCACATGAAGTATTAATACCACTTTACAATGCCTTAGTAAGGCCACACTTGAAATACTGCATCCAGTTTTGGTCACCACGATGTAAAAAAGATATTGATACTCTAGAAAGAGTACAGAGAAGAGCAACAAAGATGATCAGGGGACTGGAGGCCAAAGCATATAAGGAAAGGCTGCTGGAATTGGGTATGTCTAGTTTAATGAAGAGAAGGACGAGGGGTGACATGATAGCAGTATTCCAATATCTCAGGGGCTGCCACAAAGAAGAGGGAGTCAAGCTATTTTCCAAGGCACCTGAGGACAGGACAAGAAGCAACCTAGAACTAAGGAGAAACTTCCTGACAGTTAGAACAATTAACCAGTGGAACAATCTGCCTCCAGAAGTGGTGAATACTCCAACACTGGAAGTTTTTAAGAAGAGACTGGGCAGCCATTTGTCTGAAATGGTGTAGGGTTTCCTGCCTGAGCAGGGGGTTGGACTAGATGACCTCCAAGGTCCCTTCCAACTCTATTATTATTATTATAAGGTAATAATAATAATATTTTTTTAAAGAGTAATAGCAATAGCACTTAGACATATATACCACTTGGCAGTGATTTCCAATTCTCTCTAAGTGGTTTCGAACTCCTGGCAGTGGACAGAATTAGCCTGCAATACTTCATTCTAACCACTGCCACCATGGCTCTAAAGAAGTCCCCCAAAATACTGAAGTTCACTTTTACTCTGTGAACTCAGCATGTCAACAATTGTTTCAATTTTTGTTTTCTTAGGTTTTACTCCATTAAGAGTCAACACATTTCCAAAATACTGTACTACACTTAATCTAATTTTTTTAGATGTTTTGCTTAATTTCAGTTTTCTTTCCCGATACCTGGTGTAGACAAAGACCCATTAAATTGGACATTCAGTACATTTTTCAAGACTTCCTTCCCTCTATGATGTAATAAATATATCAATAAAACATAAAACAACATAAGCATCCAACCTTCTATTATATTATTTTCTGATATACTCTGGAGAGAGAAGAAATAGTATATTATAGTTTGGTTGCTTCCATTTTTCCCCATTTTGCATGTTTTGATGTTCTGATCAGAGCTCAGAATCCTATGTTGAATGGGTAAGTATACAAATCAAATGAATGATTGATTGAATAAATAGTTTAAAGCCTTAGCTACAAAAATGTATTAAATGTGTATAACTTCCATCTCACTGGGCCAGCTAAATCTATTACCAACATTTTTATGAAATTACCTGCAATTTTGTGAACACGTGGCAACTGAACATGTTCTCTCAAGGCAGCTTTATCCAAACATCTGGGGTGAAAACAAATTTGAATACTTCCCTTTCCTGCTTTTCCCAATACGGTATTATTAAAGGATTTGCCCATTCTGTTAGTTTATCTATTTTTATTTTAACTCCTTTTCCATTCAAGTTCTTTTTCAATCTTTATTCTTCCTCTTTTAATGTCAACACAATATAGATCTTTCCTGAAACAAACTACTGAAGATAGACAAGTATTTAAAGTAATTGAATGATGACCTGATAGGCATTCTAATCCTTGATTACACCTCAACAATTTTCAATTATAAGATCTTTTATGACCTTCCGTTGTGAGATTGAAAGCAAGAAACTCAAAACAAGTTTAATCTCGATATAAATGCTTGGAACTCTAACTTCAGAGTTCTATTTGTATATTTTAAATCCAGTTCTCATTTCCCTAAAATCTGATCCAGAGCAAATAGACAATCTAATATTTGAATTTTCAAAGCTTCTGCTTGCAAAATTTTTAAAAACACTAAAGGAAAATTAATTTCCTTGTATTCTTATATGTCTCTTAAAAGTATAACAGTTTACAATTGTTAACAAGTTCAGCTAAATGAAATATTCCAATAAAAAGGTGTTGACATTTTTCAGGTTCTTTTATCGCAATAACTAATGGCAGTCTTGTGCATCTTTATGAAATTATTGATCCTTTCAACATTTGGATTAGGTTTGTTCTCATAAAATATATAATGATAATTTTCAAGGAGCCATTTCTTCTTTTTTGTTTTCCTTTCCCCTTTTTTAAACAGTTATCATGATTATGAACCCTGATTGTATTGGGGCAGGCAGAGACACACAGTACCAACACATCACTAAAAGACCAATAGTCAACAAACAGATATCAGTCTGTTCATAGTTACATATTTTTAATTGCAGACTGCTCTGCAAATGTGCAATATTGAAATATAATCACCTTTTTCAGAAACCATGAATTAGAGAAATTGGCCATAAAATACTAGCTCAGTGGTTCTCAACCTGTGGGTCGGGACCCCATTTGGGGTCGATCGACCATTTCATGGGGGTTGCCAAGCAATGCTGTCCGCCATTTTTTTTGTCCGCCATTTTTTCCCCCTTTTCCAGCGGCTGCCTTACCTCCCTTGGGCTGGGCCAGCTGGTGGTCGGCCTGCTCCGTCTCTGCCGCTTGCCAGCTACGCCTCGGCCGGCGCAGGGGGCGGAACCACGCATGTGCGGCGCTCCCGGGCAGGGAAAGTCCTCGACTTACGACCGGTTGGGTAGTCCTCGACTTACGACCGGTTTAGTCCTCAACTTACGACCGGTTTAGTCCTTGGCTTATGACCGGTTGGGGTCGCGGCATTAAAAAGGTTGAGAACCACTGTACTAGCTGGACAAGTTTCTCCCCATCTCTATACTTGACTAATTATTCTACTTTCTAGAATAGTTTTCTGAAAACTGTCTATAATGATGAGGTTTGATGGGAGCAGCAATTTTGTGAATGATAATATATCATATGTGCCGAAGCCTTTAATTTTACAACGTACCAATTTGGCTGTTGAGCTTCCTACACATCCCTTTTCGTGTACCAACCTACATTTTGCCTTAAAATGTAGGAGACAACTCCTTTTGATGAAGCTGTTCTATATGCACACCTGGGCCCTTGGTGTCAGCAGGTATATCTCGCTTAGGAGCATTGGGCTGTAAAATGCTTATGGCCTGTAAAACATTCACTTCGGTTGATTTGGATTCATATAATTTATGTCAGATCCTGCTCTGTCCCATTAACCAAGAGAACAACTTGAAGTGCACTTCTTGAAAAGGCAGTCGTCTTAATCTCATGCCTCCCCACTTAAAGCTTCCTGACAAAAGCCATAATGGTGATGGGTGACCTAATGCACGTACAATGAATTCGTTATCTTTCTCCAGCTAAAGTTAATGTGGGCTCTTTTGGGGCTCTTGCTGGCACAAGAACCTCTAAGACCATAACTTATAAATGAAAGATTTATTGACTGCTCCTGGAACCCAGACAAAGACCGTGCTGTGGCTTAGTCTTGGTTTCTTAGTGCCAAGTTTTCCAATTCATTACAGAAAGCTGTACAGGCATTTAGAATATTTAGCTATTGTAGCATTAAATAAAAATGACTACATTGGGAATTAAACACTCTGAGAGGCATACTTGGCCAGGTCTGAGATTTTACTGTTCTCAAGGAGACTGCATTGTCTTGGCAATAAATATCCAACTAGCAAGGTATTTCTTATTCAACCTTAAATGAAAATCGCAGTTGGTAACCTTTCCTGACAAAGCAGTTGGGAGCTTATGATCTAAGCTAGGCTTCAACTTCTTTAAAATTTGCTATTGCTTGTTGACATAAGTGGGAAAACGTAAGGTGATCTATTATTTTTACCATCTGTGTCCAAATCAGGAGATAAGCTAGCAGCTTTTCCCATTCCAAGTTGCGGATGCCTTAAATAGAGCACCAGACATGTCACTGGAAGACAAAAATCACAAAACTGCGTCTCACTTATTTCGGTCATGCCATGTGGAGGGAATTCACTGGAGAAAGCAATTATGCTTGGAAGAGTTAGCATTAAAAGGAAAACAGGTTGCCAAAGAACATGGTGGTTAGACACCATCAAAGCTGACCCCAGCCAGAGCATAGAACAACCCAAAGAAATAGTGCAAGATCAGAAGACATGGAGAGACCTGGCCCATAGAATCACCAAGAATTGGACACAACTGAATGGATATCATCATCATCATCACCATCCCCATCACCATCCCCATCACCATCCCCATCACCATCCCCATCACCATCCCCATCACCATCATCATCATCTCACCATTATCATGAGATATTTTGCTGTTGGGTTCCGAACATATCCTTCACATCCTGCATACTTTACCTCTCATTATCATACTCCTTTCCTGATTCCCATATCAGGTTCTTTCCTTTTAACATTTCTTGGAATTTAACATAAGGACCGGAATGGAATTAATTGCTCTGTATTAAGACAGCTGTTCAGCGCGGGAAGGCCCTAGGGAGGTGAACAGCGGCAAAGATGTCCACCGGGAGGAAGCCAGCAGGGAGGCATTAGGGAAGAGGCCAGCAGAGGCTAGTGGCAAGGACGACTCCTGGGGAGAAGCCAGGGGTAGTCCTACCTGAACTGTGGCCAAAGGTGGAGCCACTGAACAGCTGAGCAGCCGCGCATCCGACAAGTAGCTGATCGGCGCAGAAGCGTCACCTGGCAATGTGAACTGAATGGTCGAACAGAGAGAAGAGCCAGAGGTCTGCGTCGCTGTTCTTAACATTAGCCACCGGATGCTGGCTAGGTGGATGGGGGGGTGGAGCTGGTGGGGAGGACTGTATGTAAGGCACTGGGAGGAAATCATTCCCAGCGCTAACTTTGTTTGCTGTGATTAAATGCTGGTCAGACCGTTCCAATTTTTGCCAGCCACCTTGTTGTCTACCACTTGTTTTCTGTGGGAACCAGGAGTCCAATCTATTTAGGGATTTAAAAAGTTTCAGTCAATTGTCATTTGAACTCCTAATAATCCAGCCAGCCTATTAGTCCATCCTTAAGTCTCCCCTCAGCAAATATAAGTAACATTTCAATTTTTCAAATTTTTCTGTCCAATGACAAACACATCCTTTCTATCCAGAGAGAGAAGAGCAATTAAAGATTGTTCATCAATTAAAGGTTTATAGTCCAAAGTATTCCATCATCTCAATCAACAATGCATGTTTCTTCTATAGGGAAATAGCTCCATGACTCAGCTCTAAAAGTCAGTTTATATTCATAGTCCAGGCAGGCCAGTTTCAAAATAGTTTATTGTCTCTGCCACACAGATAAGCAGCCCAAGAGGTGTTCTCCCCGCCTTTTCCCAACTGCAGTCTTCAAAAGTGAAAGTTTCTGAAAACAACAAGAGTCTTATCTGAGTCTGGGTTTCCAGCCAAGTTTCCTTTAGGCATAATAAATTGTAGAGCTATAGTTCGCCACTAGATGTTGTTGACACTGTTTTCCAGCTTTTTACATCCAAACTTATATTACAAGCTTTTTAAGTTTCTTTTTTAAAAAAAAAAATCTCAAAAGCACTTTTAATCCCCAAATTTCAAAGTTATATATTTGTATAGCTTCCACATTAATCTTGTAATTTTCTCTATTTCCCCCCAAGAAATTAATTCACCGCTTTTCTTTTCCTGAGGGAATGGGGTGGAAATTCCCCTTCCCTCTCTCATCGGGGAGGATTATTTGCTTTGGGTGGTTTTTCCCAGGAAAAAGTCTTAAAGTCATAAAGAGAGGATAGGGTCTCACCCAGTTCCATTATACATTGCTAGAAAGTTGCTAATTAATGCTTATTTTCTTCAGTTGTCAGCAGCTTCTGACTGGCCACATGAATGTAGCCAGTCTTTTCCCTGCTGGTTTGGAGAGCTTCCTCGGATCAAATGGAAGGGCCACTGCCCTCCCGCGATCAACGAGGGTCCCCTCCTTCTCCGTCGCCTCTTCATGGTGACTTTTGACCCTTTTTAGGGTCCCCAGTGAGGCAAAATCGAAGGTGGAAGATGGAGCCCCATCATTCTGCGCCCGTTACACTGCAATGTCAAACTGGAAGCCACAAAAGCATATTCTTTGATTCTAGTCCTTAGTATTCATTTTTATTACAGGTCAACAATCTGAACTCGGGGGAGATTTAGTCAACCAATTTATTTTTCAATGAACTGATTTTAATATGCAAAAGTAACCCTTCTATTGTATCTTGTATAAATTAATGTCTAATTATACAAGTGCACTGTTAACCTTAATCTAATAATTTTATTCAGATTATTTAACCGGTAGTGAAACCATTACATAAGATTTTATAGTGCAGGCCAATGTTAGCAATGAAATTCAGCAGGTAATTAAAAAAATATTAGAAGGCAGCAGAATGCAGATCTGAATAGTCAATGAGCATAGGGGTTTTCAGGAATGTGTAAATAAAAGGAAAACTGAATATCTCAGATTAAATTCCATTTAGACAGAAATTGTAATTGATAAAGCTCTCTCGGAGAAGATTGGACACTGTAAGTTTGAGATATCCTTTGTAGTTAGCATTTTCTCTAGATTTCAGTAGAAAAGGGAGAAGTCCCAGGTAAGCAATTATTGCAGTTTATTAAATAAGAACTCATTTGAGATAGAACAGTGATTAGCTAAGTGTTCAGAAAGCAAAAGCTTTATTTATTTATTACAATTTTTTTTATTAAAAAATGTTTACAAAGTTAAAAGCTACAAAAAAAGGAAAGAGAAATATATATAAAAAGAATATCAGGAAAGATAGTATAGTAGAAAAAGTATACATCAAGCGAAAGAGAAAAATATTTAAAGAAGTGACTTCCAATCTTTTTTGTAGCAGTTTGAAACATAGTTACCGTATTTTTCCGTCTATAAGACGCACCCTTGTATAAGATGCTTTCCGCACCAATCAGCTGTTTGGCAGAGTGCCAAACAGCTGAGCCAGGAAATCCGCAAGTTTGGCTGGCCGAAGATCTTGCCCCCTCCCCCTCCCACAGGGGCTTGACACCTGCACCAGGTGACATGGCAACCCACACAGGCATACCCTGGGCTGCGGAGGTTACCATTATTTTTCCGTATATAACACACACTTGATTTTTGAAGAGTGTATTTGCAGGAAAAAATAGCATCTTATACATGGAAAAATCCGGTATATTGTTTCCACTCTCCCAAATTTTATAACATAGTTTCCTCCTTTCCACATGCAGCTGTTTTTAATCAATAGAAATAAATTCATTCTGTAGTAGTGAAACTGGATCATGGGATATGGAAGGCCATCTATAATCCACTCAACAATCTCACTACTTTTGAATGACTACTATAATTATGTGTGTACATGCCTGTGTACTCCTGTCCAACTCTCCCTCTGACCAATATAAACAAAAAAAGCTTCTAGTTGATGACATATATTTTAAAGCCACTCAAATGTCTGTGAATACGTTTTGTACTTGTTTACAACTATTAAGAGCTTTATAAGTCAAAAAAGTCACCCTGAACTTCAGTGACACAATTTGAAGCCCACTTCATGTCACATTCTATGCAAGGACTTGTAAGGAATTGCAAATCAATTTCCACCACTGAAATTGCAACACACTGTTTTTATTGTAAAGAAAGCAGTTTGCTAAAGGAACTGTTTTCAAATGCTTAAGAGGCTCTAGAAATTTTGGAGCCTGATCTATTTCAATCCTGGCCTGATTCAAAAAGAAAACTAGACCAGATATATTTGTATTGGAACATATCAGAAATTGTTTTTTAAAAAACATCTGTTCTTAAAAAGCAAATCATGATGTGTGCCAGAGATTGACAGTATGCATTTGGTTGTCTTTTGCAATAATGATGGGCTTAAAATGCTATGGCCATTAAGCAGAACACTTTCTTTGATTTGTACAATGCCTGTAAGCAAGCTGATGCACTAAACAGTGCTACAAATGACTAGATGTGGGTCATCTTTCTTAACTGTTTGACAAGTCAGTTTTTAATTGTTAAAGCAATTGCTAGATGGCAGAAGTGAGATCTGCTTCTGATATTGTTTATATTGTTTTAGGGAGGGGAAATAGTAGATGGAATTAAATTAGTATCAAGACTGTAAAGGAAGGGAAATTATGAATTAGGCTTTTAAAAAATCAGACTTGCAGAAAACTGTATCATGTATCATGTATCAACTTCGAATATGGCATGCATCTATATTTGATTGGGGAATGAATTAATTTTATTGAAAGGGCTTGGCTATTAATTTGCCAACAGTCCCATAAAGCCTGAGGAATATAAGCTAACTGGAGAGAGCTGTTACAAAATTGTAAAAGCAATAGCAAATTTATCATCCTCAGCTGCAAGCTAGTTCAGCAAATTTTCAGGAACAGGTTTGGTGCCGGTTTTTGTATATGTTAAGGGGTGTGTGCATGTACACATGTGCGATGCAAAGATTTGTTCCAGGACAATTCTCCTCCTCCTCCTCCTCCTCCTCCTCCTCCTCCTCCTCCNCTCTCTCTCTCTCTCTCTCTCTCTCTCTCTCAAATCTCATCTTCTCAAATCTAAAACTGTTTTATAATCTATAGGGTCTGCTTGCATATGACACTTTATTCTGGTGCAAATAACATGTTGGCTATGGGACTAAGTCTTCCAGATAAGGATACTGATTTGTTTGGACAGTAAAATGTGGGTTAGTAAACTAAGTAATTTAATCTGAAACTAATTTGACCTTTTGAAAATGAGAAAAAAAAACTAATGGGATCCTTTAAAAACGAGAAAAAGAAATGATAGGTAGCATGGTGACTAAGCATGCAAATTCCAGGGCTGGAAGGAGAAGAAGTCTTTCCAAAACTCAGAGAAAGCCCTCTCATTCAACCTAAACAAGAATCACCAGTTCATTAAGAGTATGAGGCTTAAAATGGGAGTGGGCTGCCAAACGCATTTACCAAACTGTATGAATGAATTTTAGCTGCTTGATGCTGTGAGCATCCAACCATAAATAATTACACGGAAGAGCTCCATCTCCAGCCTTTTTCCTGGCAACCTTGCACGAGGTGTTCTTAAACTGAGTGAAGACCTCTAAGTGTTAATATGCACGCACAAAGAAAGACTCAGAAAATGTTTGAGGTAATGTCTGCTGCCAGAAGTGTAGTTACTCAGTGTGGGCCTTTGCTCGGCACTTGTTTCTTCATCAAAAAGATAAACATAATATGTAAATGAAGTTTGCCAGCACTTTTCTCACTCTCTCTCTCCCCCCCCTTCTCTCTGTTTCTTTCTCCCTCTCTTTCTCTCTCTCTCACAGATGTACACATATCTACTCTGGTAATACTTAATCAGAGTTTTTGGGTCTTTCTAACCTATGCAGTCTCATTCATTGTATGGATCACTGTGTTTCTGAACCATCAATGAAAACCACCAAAACACGGGTAATGATCTACATAATTTGAATGTACAGGTAGTCCTCAACTTACGACCACAATCGAGCCCAACATTTCTGTTGTTAAGTGGGACATTTGTTAAGTGAGTTTTGCTGCTTTTTATGGCTTTTCTTGCCAAAGATGTTAAGTGAATCACTGCAGTTGTTAAGTTTGTAACACCGTTGTTAAGTGAATCTGGATTCCCCATTGACTTTGCTTGTCAGAAGGTCACAAAAAGTGATCACTTGACCCTGGGACATGGCAACTGTCATAAGTATGGAGCAGTTGCCAAGCGTCTGAATTTTGATCACGTGACCATGGGGAAGCTGAAACGGTCATGTGAAAAATGGTCATAAGTTACTTTTTTCTGTGCCGTTCTAACTTTGAAACAGCCACTAAATGAACTGTTGTAAGTCGAGAACTGCCTGTATATGCAGTCATTCCAAGCCTTCTTGTAGACATTACACTTGCAATTTAGAGCATATCCATCCCCAATTTTGAGTGTAGGATGTAAGATCCTGGGCCGCATGGAGATTATTGCATATATAAACTGCCTTCCAGTAGAACTTTACCCATTGATGCCTGGGAGAAAAAAAAAATACATGATATATAAAATGTTAAAGGGAAATGTCACATCCCGTGAAAATTTACATGGTGGGTTTTTCTCCCTGGTAAACTTCAGAGTCCAGATTAAACAATGAATCTGAATGGCTGGTTCAGGTGAAGGAAGAAATCCGTTCCTCCATTGTTGCGATGTTTATTTATTTATTAAATTTGCATGGCACCCATCTGCCCGATAAGGCGACTTTGGGAGGCTTGCTTGTACTGACAATATCAAATTTGCTGCTGTAAGCTGCATACGTGCGCAACCTGTAGATCAGAGGCCCTGTATAAGAGTCCTGGTGACTCAGTGATTAGAATGTAGCATTGCAGGTTGATTTGACCCACAGCCTGGAGTTCGATCCTGATGGGGCTCAAGGTTGACTCAGCCTTCCACCCTTCCTAGGTCAGTAAAATGAGGACCCAGATTGTTGGGGAAATATGCAAATACTGCTTCTACAATGTAAACTGCCCAGAGAGTCCTGTAAAGCACTATGGGGCAGAACATAGGTCTAGGGCAGGGGTAGGCAAACTTGGCTCTTTTATGACTCGTGGACTTCAACTCTCAGAATTCCTGAGCCAGCCATGCTGGCTCAGGAATTCTGGGAGTTGAAGTCCATGAGTCATAAAAGAGCCAAGGTTGCCTACCCCTGGTCTAGGGCTATTGCTATTGCTGTGCATTTGAATATAAATTACTAGGGACTAACAGCAGACATTAGTTGCCTTCAAATTCTCCCCATTGAAAACAGATCTTATTTATGATTATATACAAAGAGAATATCAGTGCCTTATAACAGATTAAAAACACCCACTTTGGGGGCATTATATGGCCTTCATCCAAGTATTAACTCATGGGACTATGTTTAAAATGTGTACAGTTTTAAACTCTAACTTAAGAGTCAACATTTAGGATCGCAATGAAAAACGTGGAAAATGGCATTGCGTTTTCTGTTTGTTATTCCTGGGCTAATCTGAGTAACACAGCTTTGCTCTTGATACTCCTGAGAGATAGGGCGGGGGGAGAGTGTGACAAGTGGAGCCCAAGGTGTTTGACAAATTTTGGCAATGTTCTGAGCAATTAAATAGAAACCAATTAAATCTTCAAGGAATGCGATTGTACTATTAAAATCATAATGGGATTTGGAATCTGGTTTTTTTTTATGCATTGGCCTTGATTCAAGAAAAAACTGCTCCAAATATTAGACTTAATCATTTTTTGTCTTTTTTCCTCCTTACAAAAGATTTACATCAGAGAGACAGCAACCTGGGGGGGGGGGAAGGAAGGAAGGAAGGAAGAAAGAAAAAAAGAGAGGAGTCTTATGCTGCCTGAGGCATGCTAAAGTTGTTGTTCAGCTCAGTTAATTTAAACACTTAACTTTAAATGTCTCACTTAGAGAAACACGCCATTAAAACATTTTGCTGCCATTTTATTACATAAACATCTGCAGCTGATTCCCTAGCCCCCAAGGAGAGCAAGTGACAGAATGAGGCCTGTCCATCATGGGTCTGAGAGGGACACTTGTCTCCCTTCCCTACCAATACAAAGGGCTGGTTCTTCCCCCATTGTAAAAGAACAGCACAAACACAAGGTGCTGACTTGGGGGACAAAGAAGGTCCTCCCCACCCCCTACCCCCACCTCTAATACTCCGAAGCCTTTATTTCATGAAGGAAGATTCTCTCAATGGCTAGTAATAATGTTTATTGTGTACCCCCTATATGAAGAGAGGCCCTGTGCAGTGGTGGGATTCAAATAATTTAACAACCAGTTCTCTGCAGGGGGGAGGTGGGGGGAGCACTTCCATGAGGCAGGTGGGGGTGAGCTGCCCAATGCACCCTGCAATGGCTTACCATGCTTAAGGGTCCCCACAGCCAGGCCTACCACACCCCATAACCTGTCGTACCTTGCCTGTTCGGTAGTGACTCCTCCCACTTTCTCCTTCCTCCTCCTCCTTTGAACAGCCCTTTGCTCTCGTTGCTGCTTTTTCAGTCCCAGAGTTTTGTCCAGAGCCTGTGCAGAGGGTCTTTTGGAAACGAAGCCCTACAGCGATCAGGTAGGATGGGAACCATTCCCTTCGCTTTTGGACCGGTTTTGAAATGGGCTGGAAGGAGCGGCCTGAGAACTCCAATCTGGCTTTGCAGAAAGCAAGGGGATTGGAGGCAGGTGAGTGCACACTAGTCTGGCATTTCAAAAAACTGGTTTTTTTCTCCCCCATGCTGGATTTTTGCTGCCATACTGTTTAACTTTCTTTAAAGTTTACTCGACGAAGAACGGGAAGGATCAATCAACTTTTCCTGACAAAGGAACACCAAAACCTGTTACTCAGTTTTTGCTTCTGATCATTTATATACCACTTGTGTACTGTGCAGACTAATAAGATAAAAGCACTATCCTGCCTTGAAGTCTTGTGGCTTCTTACATGTAGGAGCATAGCATGTTCTGCTGAACCTAGTTTATGAATCTGATTTACGATGGGTTGACATTACAATTGTAACATTAGACAAATTCAGTGGTGGCAGAGACTAAGTTCAAGACCTCTGTAGACCTCAGGCCTGAGGCTTAATGCCAGTCTCACAAGTTACACTCAGAGGATGTACAAGTGGCTGGGCTGCATGCCACCTCAGAAATCCAGTGGAAGTTACAATAGACAAAACTAGGTTGATAACCAAAGGCCTGATCTGGGGCAGTCAAGAGCTTCCTCCGAGTGGGGAAGAAGGGAACATGCACACAATGATGTCATCATGCAAATGCTGCAACTTATATACCATGCCTGAGATTGTAACACAACGACATAATGATGAGATTAGCAGAATAACATATTACAATTTTGGTGTCAGTGTTACTTAGTTTTTTTAACGGATGCTGCTGGAGGGCAGATCCACAGGTACAGAAGAATCAATTTTTTCAAAGTTAAAGTATCCAAAATATGCTTTGATTACCTTCAGTCTCCCTCTTCACTGCCCTAGATTCCCTTGTCTCACACTGATACCGCAGGTAGTCCTCGACGTATGACAATTGAGCCCAAAGTTTCTGTTGCCAAGCGAGACATTTGTTAAGTGAATTTTGCCACATTTAGGACCTTTCTTGCCATGGTTATTAACTGAATCACTGCAGTTGTTAAGTTAGTTATATGGTTGTTAAGTGAATCTGGCTTCCCCATTGACTTTGCTTGTCAGAAGGTTGCAAAAGGTGATCACATGACTCCGGGACCCTGCAATCGTCATAAATATGAACCAGTTGCCAAGTGTCTGATTTTTAGTCACGCGACCATGGGGATGCTGCAATGGTCATAAGTGTGAAAAATGGCTATAAGTCACTTTTTTCACTGCTGATGTTATTTTGAATGGTCACTAAATGAAGTGTTGTAAATCGATGACTACCAGTACATTGGGGATCAAAACATAATAGATAAGCAGGAGACATCTGGGCTTCACACTAGGAGGGAGGGAAACCTTAATCTTAACCTCATTCCCACTCTTCTTTCTGAAAGTGAAGTTATTCTGTCAGCATTGGCTGACTGATTGATATGCTAGGCGAAAAAGCATTTCACGCAATCAAACATGAATTAGAATAATTATTCCCAATGACAGCAGTTGTGTGCTGCAGAAACAAATGATATGCTGCTGATTTAAAAAAGGTCATTTCTTAAAAACAGTGTAGAACAATTCCAAGGGCGTTCATCGTGGGATAAAGGGCATCACTTTTCAATATCTTACCAGCAAGCAAAAGTTCAATTAAAAATATGAATCAGTGCATTCCTTCTTGCCCATATTTTTACTTTAAGACTGAGTTTCTCTGGAAAACAAGATCTGATAATAAAGGTTTCTCAGCATCACATCTGGCACTTCTTCACCTCTATCACTAGCCCTTTTCTGTAATGAAGTTATGATTTATACAGTACTAAGGTGTAATTAATCTTAAAATAATTGCGTATCAGTAATTATTTCAGGATGAACTTATCCTAACATTCAAGTAATTTGGTTAATGCTGGGATGAGACACCACCCAAAAAAAAAATCCCTCACCAGTAATGGATTGAGGAGAAAACTTTGTGGAACATTGTGGAAGAACAGAAAAGTCCATCACCAGGAACTCAGCTTCACGTGAAGAAGATAATAGAGATATAGATATAGATAGTTAGATAGTTAGATAGTTAGATAGTTAGTTAGTTAGTTAGTTAGTTAGTTAGTTAGTTAGTTAGTTAGTTAGATAGATAGATAGATAGATAGATAGATAGATAGATAGATAGATAGATAGATAGATAGATAGATAGATAGATAATATATGAATAGAGGATAGATGTACCATCAAGTCAGTGTTGACTCTTAGTGCCCATATAAATATATTTTATTCGGAAGGACTGAATGTTCACACATTTATATTACATTTTTCTTTCCAAAGCAATCTCTTGGTTGTTCAAGCTGACTTGCCTTCCATTGTTTCACTTCCTAAGAGAGGCAGAACAGACATACCAAAGTGTAGTTCAAGCTTTATTTATTCTTGTGCCTTCTACTTTCCTTGGGAAGATCGTCTAATTTGCAAATCCTCTTTAATCAAAACTCCTGCCCAGAAATCTTAATTATCTGACTTCTGAATGCATTCACAGGAACCCTGTGACTGGATCTTGCCAATGGCTCTGCTGACTTGCCTACTTCATGCTCCTGCACCTCTGGGGGTTATTCTTTCCGGCAGATAAAAGTTGGTAAGAGCAAAAGGCATGTAGAGGTACCAATTTTTATTCTTAGCATTGGAGATTCTGCTAGTGGCTTTTCTTTTCAGTTTTTTAGAGGGAGAGAAAATCATATGTGGCAGAGCACTCTCTGACCAAAATCTCTGGAGAAGTGCTTTAAATATGAGTAGAGAGCACAAGGCACGACAGATCAATTTTCTCTCTCTACACAACAACTTCTATATTCATAGCCGACTTTTTAAAAATATTAACTAAACACAGGTCAGTACATAGATAGAAGACGCCATTTATGAAGCATAGATTAGATATATTTACTTGGAAAGACATTATGAGGTGATTATTTTCCACGTACTTCTGTCAGGCAGCTACTTCTGTCTGGTTGCATCATTTCCTGGAAACATTTCATAAAACCAGCAGATCCTGACAGTTATCGATCAATAAAAGTTACGCTCGTGACCTTTCTCAGTTCTGTAAGCAACAGGTACTGTAAATGTCAAATTTACACAACTGCTTCTTTGAGAGTGATGTGTGAAAACCTCTCTTTTTTATTTTAAATAAATGTTCCTCCGTTGAAACTAAATCATGCAGTGGTACTCCCAGCTTAAAAGCAAGCTTTAAATTATATTACCCTTTCCCTTTTCCTTATAGGATACAGAAATGTTTTAAAACACCTCAGCAGTCACAACATCTGAGTAATGGTAACGTCCTTTAGACTTGAGGTAAAGGGAGATTTCTCTGTATATCCACAGGACGCATTAAGAACAGGGCTTCAATGCCCTATGTCCAGTCTTAATAAGCAGATGACATGTGGTTTTTAATTTGGTTTTATACACTTCTCTTTGTTATGGCCATGAAGCCCAAGAGGGCAGTATGGCTGCATCTGCTCATTGTCACCTATTTAGCACCACCCAGGGAGCAGGTGTAACTTAAGAAGTCCTATGGATGTGGACCTGGAGAGAGGGATGGTCCAAGACACCTTCTTGTGGCCTGACCTTTAGTGATTCCTCTACCACAGTGGTTCTCAACCTTTTTAATGCCGCGACCCCCAACCGGTCATAAGTCGAGGACTAAACCGGTCGTAAGTCGAGGACTAAACCGGTCATAAGTCGAGGACTACCCAACCGGTCATAAGTCGAGGACTTTCCCTGCCCGGGAGCACCACGCATGTGTGGTTCCGCCCCCTGCGCCGGCCGAGGCGTAGCTGGCAAGCGGCAGAGACGGAGCAGGCCGACCACCAGCTGGCCCAGCCCAAGGGAGGTAAGGCACCCGCCGGAAAAGGGGAAAAAAATGGTGGACAGCCTTGCTTGGCGACCCTTGTAAAATGGTCGATCGACCCCAAATGGGGTCGCGACCCATAGGTTGAGAACCGCTGCTCTACCAAACAACCTGGTTTTAACCTGCCTCGCTCTGTCTGAATGAAATTGAACAGAATTAAGTGTGATACGGGAAGAAGTGCCTCTCCCCTGTATCAGTGGGGATGGAAAGATTCCCCTTGTTGCTGCTATGCAAACTATTAAACATATTGTGCCCATGACCAGTGCTTTTTTTCTAAAAAAAAAAAAGATGCCGGAACTCACACATGTCATACAACCTGCCTTGCTTACCCTACAAGGTTCCATCCCAAAAAGGTGCCGGAACTCCGTTCTGGGCGTTCTATGAGAAAAAAAAGCCCTGCCCATGACTCTCTGGCTCCTTAGAAGATCTGCATGAAGCAACACCAGAGGCAATTGCCTGGATAGCTGAACTGGGCATTCAGTTATGAGGCCACTGCCATACTTCCGTAGAAATTCCGTATACAATTATGTTGATTGTCTGTATATGTTTACATCTTTTCTGTCATGCTCTCATCTTACACTAGATGATGATGATGATGATGATGATGATGATGATGATGATAATAATAATAATAATAATAATGATGATGATGATGATGATGATGATGTTTAATTTAATTGTAATTTTATCCTGCTGTCAATTCAAAGTGCAACTGTAGAGTAAGTGTTCAGACATGCTTTCATTATTATTATTTGGTTCATCGCACAGTAAGTCAGATGTTCAGACTGGATTTGGTAGTTTTGTTCACCTACCTTGTCTTTTCCAAGGACCTGGGATAGGCAGATGTGGATGTTTGATGGTGTTACAAATATCATCGCAGCATGGAAGCTATTCCAGTAAAGCCTCCTTTTGCAATTGACTGATGGCGAATTTGTCAATGCCTATGTTGTTCAAGTGATGCTCCAGTTGTTTTGGGATTGCACCCAAGGCACCTATTATTATTAGGACTACTTACTACTTACTTCTGCCACAGTTGTTCCATTTCTATTTGCAGGTCTTTATTTTTTGTGATCTCCAGTTCTTTCCTCTTCTTTTCTGCTGTCTCCAGGTACTGTCACATCCACTATCCAGACCTTTTTTGACTTTCTTATCAACAATTGTTAAGTATGGGGTGTTATGTGGCAGGTTTGAATTCTAAAGTCTCAGAGCAATTTAGCTTCTTCATTTTCTATGACTTTCTCCATTTTATGGTCCCACCAGTTCTTGCTTGCAGGCAAATGATATTTCTTGCAGATCTTCCAATGCACCATTGTTGCATACTTCATCATGTCATTGCATTAAGTCAATTTATGTGATCTTCTTGCAGTATCTAACCAGGTGCTGCTGCTGCTGCTGCTGCTGCTGCTGCTGCTTCTTCTTCTTCTTCTTCTTCTTCTTCTTCTTCTTCTTCTTCTTCTTCTTCTTCTTCTTCTTCTTCTTCTTCTTCTTCTTCTTCTTCTTCTTCTTCTTCNGAATAGAATAGAATAGAATAGAATAGAATAGAATAGAATAGAGCTGAAAGGGACCTTGAAGATCTTCTAGTCCAGCCCCCCATTCAAGCAGGAGAACCTATACCACCTCAGACAAGTGACCGTCCAGTCTCTTCTTTAAAACCTCCAGTGATGGAGTGCCCACGATTTCTGAAGGCAAGCTGTTCCACTGGCTAATTGTCCTCACTGTTGGGAACTTTCTCCTTAATTCCAGGTTGCTTCTCTCTTTGATCAGTTTCCAACCATTATTTCTTGTCCTGCCCTCTGGTGCTTTGGAGAATAACTTGACTTCTTTGTGGCAGCTTCTCAAATACTGGAATACTGCTATCATGTCACTCCTATTTCTGCTTTTCTTTAGACTAGCCAAACCCAAGTCCTCCAGCCGTTCTTCATGTTTTAGTCTCCAGTCCTCGGATCATCTTAGTTGCTCTTCTCTCTTCCATGGTCTCAACATCTTTTTTGTAGTATGGTGACCAAAATTGGTTGCAGTATTCCAGATGTGGTCTCACTAGAGTTTTATAAAGCGGTACTAATACTTCACTTGATCTTGATTCTATGCCTCTGTTTATACAACCCAGGATTGTATTAGCTTTTTTGGCTGCTGCTGCACATTGCTGGCTCATAGTCAAGTGATCATCCACTAGGGCTCCAAGGTCCCTCTCACAGTTACTGTTTTTGAGCCAGGTCTCATCTAATCTGTACTTATATCTTTGATTTTTCCTGCCTAAATGTAAAACTTTGCTTTTCTCCACATTAAAACTCATTTTGTTGGATAGGGCTCATTGTTCAAGTTTGTCAAGATCTTTTTGAATCCCGAGCTTGTCTTCTGGGGTGTTGGCTATTTCTGCCAGTTTAGTGTCATTTGCAAATTTGATGAGTTCCCCTTCTATTCCCTCTATTCCCATAATAATATATCACCATTATTATTATGGTTCGTTGCACACTCATCCAGATGTTCAGAATAGATTTGGAATTTTTATCCACCTAACTAGTCTTTCCCAAGGATCTGGGAGAGGCAGATGTTACTTTTGATGGTCTTAAATGTATTGTCACAGGATGTAAGCTGTTCTGAGTAAAGCTGGTTTTTGCAATTGATTGATGGTGAATTTGTCAGTGCTGATGGTGTTCAACTGGTGTTCCAGATTTTTGGAATTGCACAAAGTGTCTATGACTATTGGTATTACTTTTGCTTTCTACTTCTATTTGCAGATTTTTGTATTTTGTTATCTTTTCCAGTTCTTTCTCTTCTCTTCTGTCTCCAGATATTGCCACATCTGCTATCTAGAATTTTTTTTATCTTTCTTATGGACAATTATTAAGTCTGGAGTGTTATATTATTATCAAATTTATTTGCCACCCATCTCACAGTTTAAAGTGATTTTCTTGCACTAGAAGCCATCAATTATACTACTTATTTTTTCCCCATTTTTCTGAGAAGCATTAATCCTATTAAAATCCAGAGGTGTTCATGGGAAGGTGAAAAGAATCAAGATGGTGGCTGCAACTCCCTTTCTTATGTGTTAGGTATGCAACACACACAAGAAGGGATGGATCTTCAATCAAGCAATCATGGCCACTATCTGGATCCTCTTGACTCCACCTGTGGACCCTGCTGTGAAATCCTATGTTGCATATTTGCTTCCATCAAAAGCCAATCAGAGACATTTTGCTATTTGACAGGAATCATGACATAGAGGTCTGCCTATTCCTATCAAGGTTCACCACTATTTCAGTACATACAGCTGCAAATCTCATCTCTCTCTCTCTCCAGCTAGCAGTAAAAGCCAATAATAACAATTTAGGGAACATTGCCGCTCTTTCATAATACCCAAATCTGCTCCTTGAGGCAGTTGGCTCACTTGGTCTCACATTAAACCATTTTTTTAGCCTTTCTATCTCACTCTTTTATAATTTGAACCATGTATCAGATTTAATTCAGCCTTCAGTGATTGCAAATGTCAATAGTTGTTTGCCATGATTAATTTAGTAGCTATTAACAACAGATTTTAAGTATATTAAATTAAGTAGACTTAAGAAACATAGTGTTGGGCTTAATGGTATATCCTAATGTGCTACCTAGAATCAGTTTTCGGTACCTGGTTGAATCCTGTATGCATTAAGTAATAGCACAGATAGTATTGATATAACATTATCTCAAATTGTATTGAATCCTAGCAGCCTTACAATTAGAAAAAGATCAGCTGCTTCGTGAAGGTTCAGTCACTTCAGAGATGGCATATTTGAAATAAATATTCAGATCATCTTCATTTGAAAAGCACCAGTGTGAACAAACCTTATTATTAGGAACAGACACAAATTGTCCTATGTCATGTACAGCAGTGGGATTCAGTCAGTTTGCACCACTTTGGCAGAACCGGTAGGTAATTTTTTGTTGCCCAGGCCCAGAATGGACTTCCGGAAGCGGCATCCACACAGAGAACTGGTTGTTCACATATTTGAATCCCACCACTGGTCATATGTAATTCGTACTCAGGGAGACGATGTGTTGCTCAGTGGGGACATCTGACATCAACCTTTGGAAAAAAGAAAGGGAAAAAAACCCCACTTCCTACTTGTTGACTAAAAACATCTGTTAGATTAAAATATGACATGGCAGCCATTTTAGGAGCCATCAATTCCTATGGTACCACAGTATGCCATGTAGGTGTGTTTATAAAACCTCCTCCATCTGCATGGTCCTCTGTTTACACAGCTAAAATAATGAGGAATGTGAGCTAATTGGTAAAGCAAGGGAGTTCTGCCTGATATCCCAGCTGTGAATTGCAGTTCTGACAATTAAATTTCCATTTGCATACGCAAGTAATAAATATACCTGATGAGAAGCAAGTGTAAACTCTATACAACTAACACAGAAGGAATGGCTGGCCTTAGGAACTAGGCCAATGCATATACCTTTATTGGTCACCTCAGAGCATCTTTATTTAGGACAGCAAAATGTGATTTATGTACATTGGAATAAATTTACCCTCAATAGCAGTCAGAGATGGAGGTGTGGTCTGCCTGTATTGCGTGGTTGGGGGGGGGGAGGATCAGGCAGAGAAGAAAAAAAAATCGTTCTATGCAAAACAAAGTGACGTGGAAAAGAATAGTTGCCATTTTCTTATTTCGGTAGTACAAGAAATAAATGAGATTTTTGTCGTTTTCATTTGCAAGTCAGTGTGAATTCTGTTAAGCATTCAGGATTAATCAAACGACACCTGCATTTAACAAGAGATGTAAGGTAAATATATCTAGAGGCATAAACAACTTCAGAACCAGATATTTTTCCAATGGAAGTATGATTCCAATTATGGTGTTTTGTTTTACAAAAGGCAGCAATAACTGTTTAAATATGGCAGTAGGCAATATTTAGATATTGGGTATAATTAAAACTACAGCAACTAGTTGACTAAAATCACAACAGAAGCATGAGGTTTAAATACAAGTCTTATCACTTATCATACCTGCTCAATGAATGCATAAACAAAGCAAAACAATCTTGGTCATGTAAGGCTAGCATAGTGCAAATAAACCCCTGTGTTGACTGGCAGATGCTAATCTCTTTGTCTCACCTGCTCAGCCTCCCTCCCTCCTTCTCAAATGCAGGCCGAGGATTAGACCTTGTCACATGGAAAGACAGAGCAGGCAGCCGAGACCTTGCCCAGGGCTGGGTCATCGGTGGGAAATAATTTGCAGCTGAAGGATTGCAACCCCTTGTGGATTTTTCAGGGGGAGCTATAACTATCTCCCACACAACCCTCTGCACACAGCTCATCTCCCTGAACAGATTCTATATATCTATATAGACAAATAAGCATTAAACCTGCCAATTCTCGGCGCCTTCCTTTTCTTTCCACTTCTTTCCCCAATATTCTTTTCTTCCATTCTTTTCCTGCTGTAGCTCAACTGATCGCCATTCCTCTCTCCCCACACCCTTTCTGCCCTCTACAGCAGGAGCCAAAAATCAGAAATGGTCCTTTTCCTGTGAGGGGGACCTTTTCCCCAAAGGCTAATTGACTGTCCTTTAACATTTACTCAGATCCAATTATGTGTCTCTTAGCTCCCTCCCAGTGAGTTCCCAGTTTGTTCCCAATTACTCCATGGGTGTGTGATGAATCAGATGCTAACAGGCGCCTTTGACAACACATGAATGATAGAGGTACTAGTATCTTCCAAGCAGCAGGGCAAAAATGATTCCTAATAGCTGTCCAAATTCTATTCTATCGGTCTGGTACATGCAATATTAGCATTGCTTTGCAATCTGCATTAGCCCTACCTCCTGTCTCTCCCCCCGCCCCATTGTTCCTGATGAATGAGCAAAGTCCAGGGTTTCAGCCACAGCAAGCTGAAAGTTGAAGCTCAAATACTTTGGCCACCTAATGAGAAGGAAGGACTCACTGGAGAAGGGCCTAATGCTGGGAAAGATTGAGGGCAATAGAAGAAGGGGATGACAGAGAATGAGGTGGCTGGATGGAGTCACTGAAGCAGTAGGCGTGAGCTTAAATGGACTCCAGAAGATGGTAGAGGACAGGAAGGCCTGGAAGAACGTTGTCCATGGGGTCGCAATGGGTCGGACATGACTTCACAATTAACAACAACAACAAAAGCTGAAAGAGAAGCAGCTTTATTGTTTCTAACCTTTCTCTCAAAGACAGAAAAGAATAAGGAATAGATAAGAACAAGCCTTTTTGTTGGACAGACTCACCTGAGGCAGAAAAAAGGGGAGGGAGGGAGGGAGGGAGAGAGAGAGAGGCTTTCCTCTTTGCAACTCAAAAGCATCCTCTTTCATTAAACAGAAAAGCTGAGTGGTTAAAATAGGCTGCTTATGTTATAATGTATTTCAATCATTGTTATGGTTTACCTTAGAGCCCTGTTCAGGTAGGAAATGTGGAACACAAGTGTTTTAAGCAAACGGATAGCTCCTCATGCAACATTACTACCTCTTGAAGCAGACATAATTTTTAAATATTATTTTAGGAAAGTGAAACATTTTTTTTAAAAAAAATCTACTGTAGAAATGTGGCCTATAGGTCAATTTGACAGTAACTCCCATCATCTCCCACCCAGCAATATGAGCTAGGCTGATAAAAATGACAGTATAACACATCTGCAGGTTACAATCTTTTTTTAAAAACAATAATAGCTAGAGGAAGAAATGCAAGCTACAAAAATACAAGAGGCACTCTTCCCCTGAGACTTGGAAACGTTTCATTGGTTGTTCATTGCATAAATCATAGGCTAGCAAATCCAGGATGCAAAACTTCAGTTGACCACCAGTTAGCAGCAAAAGACACAGAAACCTAACATCTTTGTCTTTGCTATCATCTAGTGCAGTGATGGCGAACCTTTTAGAGACTGAGTGCCCAAACTTCAACCCAAAACCCACTTATGTATAGTCGGGTGCCGGGTGGGTGTGGCCCATTGGGTGGGCGTGGCCCATTGGGTGGGCGTAGCTGCAGTGGTAAAGGCAGACTGGATTGGACTAAAAAGTTCAATCAATTCCAACTTTGCGGGATTTTTTTTTTCCCTGCGAGAAATTGAAACTGATCGATTGAACCTTTTTTTTTTTGCACACGGCGGCAGAGGCCTAAAATGAAAAGGTTTTATAAAACCCAGCTGAAGGCCTAGGACTGGGGTGACGGCACGCATGCCCACAGAGAGGGCTCTGCGTGCCACATGTGGCACACGTGCCATAGGTTCGCCACCACGGATCTAGTGGCTGTCTGAATATATACAACCAGTCTGGTTCTGTAACCTGACACCATTTCCCACCCTTTTTTCCTTCCTCCCTCCCTTCCTCATCTTAAATGAAGCAAAAGAAGGTTTAAAATGACCAGCTGTGTCCTACTAATAGAGATAAAACAAGGACAACTGTGTAAGGCAGGGGTCTTCAAACTTGGCCCTTTTATGACTTGTGGACTTCAACTCCCAGAATTCCTCAGCCAACATGCCTGGCTGGGGAATTCTAGGAATTGAAGTCCACAAGTCATAAAAGGTAAGGTGACCAACCGTCCTCCTTTAGGGAGGACAGTCCTCCTTTTGTGAGTTCTGTCCTCCCTCAAAAAGTGTCCTCCTACATGTCCTTCTTTTTGATATTTGAAGACTAATCTGCAGGGCTTTTTTTTTTCTCATAGAATGCTCAGAACGGTGTTCCAACACCTTTTTTTGATGGTTTTTTTTTCAACTTTTGCATGAGCTGTGCTACTCCCCCTATTGGCTTTCGAAAGCCAATAGGAATTGCTGCTGAGCCTGCATGAAAAAACCCGGCCGGCAAACTTTGCACATGTAAGTTGTCTGCCATGAAGGTGAATTGGCAGGAACTTTGCACCCCTCCCTGCTACCCAACTACACCATCTCCTAGTTAGTCCCGAAAATACCTGGAGGAGACTGGAGTGGCGACGCCACGGTAACTTTCTCTTGATCTTCGGCCCTGCTAGGGCAATAATGGCTGCGGGCGCAAGAGGCAGGGGCGGTGGGGCTGCTGCGGGTGGGAGTGTGACGGGCGGTGGTGGCCGGCTGCCCCATGCTGTGGGAGCCGCGGGGCCTGCTCTACACGGGGCTGCGCAGGGTGGGTGGTGGTGCTGGCAAGGTGGCTGCAGGTGGGGTGTGTTGATGGCGGGCTGCCCCCCGGGGCCGGAGCTGGTGCAGCTGGTGCTTTGGGAGCCGCAGGGCCCGCTCTACATAGCAGGGCAGCAGTGCTGGTGGGGTGGCTGCAGGCGGGGGCGCAGCATGTAAGCATAATTACAATATAAAATGTTATTGTTACAAATATTTTTTATTATGCATTTATCATATTATAGTGTATTCTGTATTATTGTTGCAATGAATAAAATGTTTTTTTATTTACGATATTTTTTTCTTCAATTTATTTGTGTCCTCCTTTTCATTGTAAAAAAGTTGGTCACTTTATAAAAGGGCCAAGTTTGAAGACCCTTGGTGTGAGGGATCCTTAGCTTCCTAGAGAAAAGCAAGATAGTGAAGTGATATGGTCTTAAATTTGCATGCATCTTCTTTTGACATACATTCCCAAATGCAGGTTAGCAAAGTAGAGGGTAAACTTTTTTTTTCTTGCACAGTGATTACGGAGCAGGAAAGTAAATGCAGCAGTACCTAGAAAGCAAAAGGAAGTTTTCTGACAGACAGAGAGAGGATGAAGAGGATCCATGTGAGTACATTTTACCTAACCACTCTTCATTGCTTCTCTGTAGCAAAATAGACATTTGGTGCCAACCATTAAAATTCACTAGAGTCAAGCCAGGAAAATAGAGTCAAGCCAATATTTACAACCCAGTTTTCCACCATGGTCTCAGCCTGTTATCTCACGGACACAAATATATGAAATAAATGAAATAAATCACAATATTCTATCTGAAAGTAGAGCTAGACAGCTTGGATCTCAATAACTATAAAAGATAAAATTGGGGCCATCAAACTGAGATTATTATTTTTTGCCTGTCTATTCATCTTGTATCTTTTCTGAAAAGCTACCATGAAAGTGACATACCAGAAGGAGTGGTTGGAGTAAAAGAAACTGGAAGAGAAAATTGGCAAATAGTGGACACTATCCTTCCTATGAGCCCAAAGTTTGTGACTCATGCTGGCATTAGTAAACTAGGCCATTACTATCAAATGCTTCATTTGGAGCATACCAGACTGGACCAGGTTGTATTAGACTTAATTAACACATTGTGACATACTTGATCTTCTTCCCCCCTAAACTCAGCAATAACTGAATACTTTCTGGTCATAATTGTGAACTTTTGAAACGAACCTGGCTGAAGCCATTTTCAGTCATTCTCAGTTGCTACACAGATTGGGGAGGGGGGGGGGAGAAAATGAAGGTAGTGCCAGACATAACATAGAGCGATTCCATGGGAACCAAAGTAATCTCCACAGGTCTTGGAAGATGGAGAGGAGGGGACACAAAGAACCCACCAACTGCCCTTATTGGGTAACATCAACTGTGACATTTAAGGGGGTAGGGAAATTTTACATTTAACTACATTGAATCTGTGAAAATATTTCAGAGTTGGTTTCACTTTTGATCGTGCCGATATTATGTATCCAATAAACATATTCTTTGAGGAAGCTTCAAGCTTCGGAGTTCTGATTTGTTTGGGATCATTAGTAGGAACCTTGACAATTGCTTCAGAAGAGGAAGAAGGGCTCCTTGATGAACTTCATGCTAAATGAACTTGGTTTTACTTGTAATTTGGCTACTTGGATCTGGTAGAAGCATCTTGGGTGTAATGAAGCTGAGCATCTTTTCTTTCATTTAACTTAGCTGCCTTATCATCAAAATAAAAATAGAATTGTGCTTTAGCCAGTAGGGTTAGTAAGTTCCACTTTCATGAATATTGTTTTCTTTTCATATGAAAATGTATTGATCATGCATGTGAAACACTAATGGCCTGTTGGCTGTTGAATTAAACTCTGCTTTTATTACTCACAATTCTGCTCACTCTGAAGGTCAACTAGAGTGGCAAGGTTGCCTTTTAGCTTTAAAAACACATTTCCATTCAGCCACTGCAATATCAGCAGTCAAAAAGACATTACAAAGAGTGAAAACTAATATGTAGTAAATTAATTCAGCATGAGTAACACTTCAGAAATCTTTAGAATTGTGCATTAAAAAAAATATCCTGGTGAATGCAAAGAGGCATAAACTACTGTTTTCAAAAGCAACCGATTCTTTAATGAAAAGCATTCATGTATTCATTAAAGTGTTCAACCTTTGCTCCACCAATAACTTGTGAATTTACTTGCTGCTTGCTGCTTTGGGCCTTGTGGATAAGGACTGCTTGAAGTTGTTGGTTTGCAGGGTTTCAGCACCAAGAATACTGTAACCAAAACTGGAAAAATTGGGAATAACAAACCCATGGTAAATTATATTGAGTCATATTTCTTCAGGTTTTGGGCTTCTGGACAGCCCATCAAAACTGGGTATCATTCAGAATCAGTGCTGAGATCACAGGATCTACTGTAGGTCACATATCTCTACTAAGCATTGATTTCTATGCTCCTACTTACCCAAAGAGTGGTCCCTATAAACATACTTTTGCTGCTCAACTTTGATACTCCTCCTGTAATACTCCATTTTACAAAGACAGTGGCTTTATGCTATTTTACTCTATAGTTTAGTACTTCTCCTCCCTGGGAGTCCTGCACTGAAAGCTGTGTGTTTAAAGGTCCCTTCCCCCTACTGTGCCTACTGGGTGTGGGATCTGTATAACACAGCCAGTGTTTAGAACATGACAATGCACAGCAACACACTCTCTGCTGTAGCAGTCCTTTGATATCACTTGAAGAGACCTAGAAACTTTCTCCAGATTTCACAAATAGCATTTATTCCCTTTTCTTTGGCTTCTTGAAATCTTGTGTCTATACATTTGTAAATTATTTAGTTCATTTATTTAGCGTTTACAGTAAATTAAAATAAGAAAGTGCAACAAAATCAGTACAAATTTAAAACGTCATTAAAGTAACTAAATCATATGATTTTTTTTTTAAACCCTAAGTTTGTGCTGCAAGAATGTTCATCTTTTTTTTTAATTGTGTGGTTATATTTCTGATTATAATTGCTGATTTAAAAAAATGGAAATGGTATTTCTTCCTATGATTGCTTCTGTTCTTGTTTATATTATTTTACAATGTTTAAAGGGTAATATTGTTTATTAATCAAATTTATATGGCCACCCATCTGACAGGAAGTGTATAACAATCCAGTTAAACAATAAATATTAAACAATAGTTACCTAATAATTATCAAAATATTTATTAAAGAAATTTGTATGATTATAAATTTGTTTCATGATAGTAGTCAAGAAATGGTTTAGCCATTCATCCATCCTTTTTTAAAAATCAGGGTTCACCATTTTTTAAAATAATTCATCTATACTCACTATAATCTAAAGCAGATATTTTCTATCAAGCATAAAGTTTTACTTTAAAAAAAACCCTATGAACTTCTAAGATTACGCCACACTGTTTTAAGATGCTATAGCAAGTTTACTGACAGTTCAGTATATGCAACACATTGCACATTCCACATTGGTGTTAGAACTTTCAGAACCCTTTTTCAAAAGATTATACTGAGTTTTTAATGACTTTTTTAGCAGCCAGTTTTGCTCCTATATATCATGTTTATTGCTGCAGGGAATGTTGTCTGAACTGAAACATAGGAGATAATTGTTTGAACTCAGAGACATCTGTGAGACAAAGTCACACACCTGAAGCCATGCCTCTTTTATATGAATCACCTACACAGCAAATTGAGAAAAGGGCTTCAATCATGGGGTTACTTTTTAAAACCCACTCAGATTATTATTAGAGTTTTATCTATGTTTGCTCTTACTTATTATAAGTAAAATAGAAAAACACAGTGAATACTCTTTCCTCCTCCAATTTTCCCCATAACAATCCTGTGAGGTGAGTTGGACTGAAAGAGAATGACTGGTTCAAAGTCACCCAGCTGGCTTTCATGTCCACAAAGAGACTAGAACTCATGGTCTTCTAGTTTCTAGGCCAACACTTTCAGCACTACACCAAACTGATCAGATGCCTCTATTTAAACTACTGTCAAGCTTGAACTTGCTTTGCGGTGCAACAATTATTGCTTCTTAGCTTGCCAATGAATTTGGGGGGAGGATGGGGAAATGGAATGCAGGCTACAGAGATAAAGAAGGCAGACCATGAGAATCAAGGATGATTCATCAGGTGTCTGACCAGACTCAGAGACATTTTCTCATAAAAATATATTTATATTTATATGATCTGTTCAAGGATGGGAGGGGGAATTCTATATTTTTACTATAGGAGTTTAGCTTGGGGTTTGCCAGAGCTGGTTTTGCCTTCGTACGTGCCTAAATGATGTACTCAATAAAGTTTTACATGGAAGAGATCGGACTGTTTCAAAGATGTTTGCTTGATTGGGTTCGTCAGTTAGAACCTTGACAACTGCTTTATCAACTTTATTTTTTATTATTATTTTCAGGTATAGAATTTGTAACTTCAATATTCTTTTCTTAAAGCAGTCCAAAGTTGTCTTCTACAGCTCCTCCAAGGTTTTGTTTTTTTTTACTCTATTTATTTCCAAGGGAGAAACAAACAAACATCAGCCAGTGCAACTTTGGGTCCAGCTTGTATTATCTGGGGGGAACACAGTGGTGATAAAAATTTTCACCTTGGTATTGGTAGAGCTGATTTCAACACTTTAAAGAAAACTATTTAAAAAATAAGTGTCTTTTTTTTTTTTTAAATCAAGATAGTAACAATAGGGCAAAGAAAGGAAGCAAGGATCAAAATCGATCGTAAGCTGGTTTTGTATTATCAAAGTGCTGTTTCAAGTAAGCCATAAATTAGAATCCATAAACTAATTCATAAACCAAATTCTGTAGTGTTCCAGCTTCTCATAAAAGCAAAACAGAATTGCAGGCAACAATGAAGCAGAAGTGAAGAAGATGCTGGATGTTTCTGAGAAGAGAGAGAGAAAAGAATGATAGCAAGGGCCCTTGTCATGGTTTCATGCAGGAATGAAGGGATTAAACTGTACCTAGGAGTTGGGTTGCAATGCTTGGAAAAAGAAAATAAATTTCATCTCATAATAGCAAAGCAGTGTGATGCAGATGGTAAAGGGGAAATAATGTCTCCTCAGTAGGGGAAGAATAATGGGAGAGGAAAGCACAAAGGCTTGTATTGCAATTGCAACATTTTACTTATGAAATGCTTATTGACATTTGTGCTTACCTTCTTGTATTCTTTCCTAATATCTTTAGGTATTTGTGCAGCAAGATAATTATTAAGATGCAATAACAAGTCAAGCATTAAATTGTGACTAGATTGTTTCTTTTTGGTATGATGAAGTGGTCAAGAAAACTCCCATTGTTTGCTAGCTAGCGGTCATAATAGCCTAATCTTAATGACAAGTTCTTCTCTTCCTGGTATTATCTTTTGTATGTTTTATGTACACCTCACTGAGATTTTCTTTCTAGTAAAGAAAGTAAACATGCATTTGATCATGCTAGGCATCTGTTATTGCTTTTTAAAAAGTCATCTATCAGTATGATGAAAATGATATTTTTTTCTAGATAGGTCATATCATTAATAACTGATATTTTAAAAAAACCATACAAATAAAAATGCACCAGCACTCCATATAGTGATCTGAATAAGAAAAAAAAGGAAAAGATAAATTATCCTACAGACAAATAAACCATGGACTCCCAGCAATAGACCATTGATAGATATAGGTAAACAGGTATATAGATAGGTAGGTAGGTAGGTAGGTAGGTAGGTAGGTTGGTTGGTTGGTTGGTTGGTTGGGGTTGGTAGACAGACAGACAGACAGACAGACAGAGATAATAGAAGATAGAGAAGATAGATATAAGAATATTTTTTTTACTATTTACAAATTTTACAATTATTCAGGAAAAAAGAAAGAATGGAGAGATAAGGATCAATATCTGTATTAAGTTAGTTTCTAATAATTGGGTGATCTTGCAATTCCCAGTGAAAAGTCCAACAAGAATTTCTGGTAGAAACTTTTTAAGATTAAAAACAAAAAATGCTGGGCCTGAAACTTGTGTTTTACTAATTTATTTTAACTTGTTATCAGGACAGAAGGAATAATGTATCTGTGAAATAATAAAAGTCACTACATGCCATGGGAACAATAGATGTATTGCGATTGTTTGTGTGGCTGACGAAAAGACTAACACAATCTGCATAAACCAAGTCTTTCAGCATCTCAGTTCCCTTTGAACACATACCAAGGCATCAGGAAAGGGTTCAGAATAGGAAAATTCTCAAACGACCCCTCTCTGTTTAATTACTTTTAAGTTGTTAGTTTGGTTGTTGTCACGCAGGGAAGGGTGGGAGTTTATTGGGTTTTGTATGGGGTTTTTATTTCTGTAAGCTGCTTAGATTCTTTGTAAGTGAGTTGGGTGACCATATATTTTTTCTTAATAAATAATAAATAAGTGCTTTTAACCTTTTGTCCCCTCAAAACTCTTGTGCCCTTGGCCCACCTTGCTTCATTTCAGCCAAGGTGATGCTGGGATCTCACTTCAACTTGTGTTCCTAGAGAAAAGAGAGAAGGGCTGTCTGAAAAATGGTGAGCTTGCTGTTTAATCCTTTCCAGAAAGGAGAGTGGGCTTGCTTATTATGGTTTGGTTTCCTTAGGAATTACTTTAATCAATCAAAGCCTGACTGAACCTGGAGGTCTGCTCAAGGATCCCAGTCATTCGACTGGTGGCCTAATGTGGGTGGGATGAGTAAATTCTCTGATCATCTTTTGTGTGTGTGTGTGTGTGTGTGTGTGTGTGTGTGTGTGCCCTCACAGCCCACGGTTTCTTCTGAGATTGGTGAGTTTTGTCTGTAATATTCTGCCTCTTTCAACATTATGAATGAGCTGTGGGAAATGGGGAGGCTTTGTTTTTTATCCTTAAGGAAAAAAATGAACTGTTCTGTCAGAGAGAACTATGCATAAAAAATAAGTTTCTGTGAAAGAGCATTGGAGGTGACCTATGCTAGTAATTGAGGCAACAATTTTTATTCCTCTCGTTATTTAGTGAGGGAGGGGGGAATGGGAAAAGTTCCCCTTGGGCATATATTTGTTCTACTTTTCTTTTGTTCTACCTTCAGCTTTGTGCTTTAATTGCTCTAACAACACCTTAACAGGTGCTTCAGCCTGGATACAAACAAGAGGGTATAAATTTCAGTGGCCTTCCATCTTTAATAGGACAAAAAAATGAAAACTGATTTCATTAATTACATAATGAATTAATTACATAAGTTCATAATTTAAGAAAGCCTACCTTCTATTTTTTTTTTTTACTCCAACAAATGGAATTGAAGAATTTGTCCTTTAGCCTTAAGGAAACTTAACATCTTCTGTCAGATAAATAGGAGAAATGTCAAAGGCAACTTAGAAAGTTGATGAGTCTGCTCGGTGTGTTGCATACGAAAGATTGATGGAGCATCCTTGGTTTTTGAGTTCTGAATTTCATTTATTACATTCATTACATTTCAATTCCATTTCACTTCCAGGAGTTCAAACCAGCAAACCCATTCCTCCCTCAATCGTATTATTTTCTGATCCACTCTGTGAGTTAAGTTAGCTTGCAAGATTGTGATTGATCCAAGTTACCCAGGAATTTTTTGACTGAATGGGGATTTGAACCTGAATCTTCCCAACTTTGTGCAGTGTTTTAATTGCCATCCTGATCAGATTGTCTCACATTACTCTGCCTTCCGAGTGGCTCCATTCCTTTCCCAAAGAGAAGTGGCATTTTATGCCCCTAACCTTGGATGGAATGACTTTACAAGCTACCAAAGGTTAGATTATGGCTTTGAAATTCTCCAGTAGGTCTCTGGGCACAGAACTTGGTTGGATGATTTCTTTGAATTTTTGCCCTGGGAACTCTTCAGCAATTTCTCAAAGGCAGGATTCCACCTAGTGATCACCAATAGTGTCTCTGGAAAAGTCCATTGTGGTCTCATTGCATGGGACTTTGTTGAAGTCTGGGAAGCCAGAAAAGCTACAGACCACTGGGCAGAGGCTTGTGCAGTGTGATAGGACACTCACTCTTATCTCTGGCTCATCTCATAACAGGTTTAATAATGTAATCCCTCCATACAAGCACATCCTTTTTCATCAGTTTGAACGAGAACAGGAAGAAAACCCGTTGGAGTAGTTCTCCGTTGACCATTAACAACCCAACTTTCCATTGGGAAACAGATGTTTTGAATCATGTTATAGAAGGCTGTCCTGTTTTCATTGTATCTCAGCTTCTCTGTCATTTCTTTTTCATTCTAACCAATTTACTTACAAGTCTCATAGCTGGAAAATTTGACTCTGCTACTGTTTCCCATTCTATTGCTACAGCATTTTGGAAAATAGATATGTTAAATACTGTTTCATATCTTAAATTTCTCATTTGTGAAGAAAGTTATGATTCCCTTCCTCACATTTTCTATGCTAGGAAGGGGACAGAGAGGCATCCATCTATTTCTCGGGCATAGAAGGTTATTGAGCTTGTCAGATTGAAGGACATCAAGACTGCAGCTTAGATTATTCTGTCCATGATATAGTAAAAGGAATGAGGTTGGAGGGAGATGGATGGATGGAGATATCCCTCAATTCAATATATGTAAATGTAAAAATGTTACAAGCTAAGAAGAACCAAAATAAAGTGACAATAGCATTCTACCATTTTCTTCATGCCATGCCTAATTAAAATTCCAGCATTCCAGAAAAACAAAGAACAAAACAGAAAGACTCCCTCAAGTCATGCTGAAATCCCGGAAGCTACATGCCCATGTTCATGGTCACGTATTTCCTTGGTGACAATACTGAAGTGGTTTACTGTTGCTTTCTTCTCTTTTTTTATTTCCCCAGGAGGTGGGTATTTTCAGGCGTTTGATATTAATCCACTTTGACCCTTCTTAGTTCTTTGAAGATCAGCCAAGATTGGGTAGGTACTATCATCCCTACTTACTTTAGCAGTTCATTCATTCATTCATTCAATTTCTACACCACCCATCTCACCTAGGTGACCCTGGGTGCTCTACAAATATAACCCATATAAAGTGACATAGTTAAAAATACGATTAAATATAGAGTAAAAAAGTTAAGAATTACAGAGGTTAAAAAAGTTTTAAAAGATAAAGGAAGCCCCCTCAAGCCACCAACCACCTTCAGGGTTGCCCGCCACACTTCAACCCCCATGCCAGTTGGCAAAGTCATATCTTGATGCTTTTCTGGAAGGTAAGAGGTGTGTGTGGGGGGACTAACCTCTGAGGGCAGGATGTCCCACGGGGCAAGGGCAACAGCAAACTGTTTAGCTGACAGGGTCTGCAATACACTGTCGCTGCTTGATTGTGTGAAATGGGTTGATAAAATAGGGATAACATGCTTCCTCAGATAGCCTGGCCCCATGCCATGAAGGATATAAATTTGATAACCCACACCTTGAATTAGAGCTAGAAGCAGACTGGCACCCAATGCAGCATGCTTAGCAGAGGTGTTGCATGTGCCTTCCTTCGGGTGTCTAACATTGCTTATGCTGCTGTATTCTGCACAGTAGTAGCTTCTGGATAGTCTTCAAGGGTAGCTCCATGTAGTGCACATTGCAACAGTCCATATGGGAGATGATCAGGGCAGGAGTGATGAAATGAAGTTCATAATAAGAGTTTGTCACTGATGGAAATTGGCAAATCATGTACAATTTGGCCCTTACTAAAAGTTGGAGCTGGTGGCAAGCAGCAGGGGGCCACTTCCCATCCACTGTGGTGGGAGGAACACAGTACCGACGAAACATGTAGGACCAGTTGATGTACAATCCTAAAGGTTCACTTAAAAATCCCAGTGAATTCAAGTGGATTTACTTCTTAGAACTAAGCCAGAGGTGTGTGCAGCAGCTCCTGTGTTGTTAGTAGGACCGTTACCAAATTCTCCAGAAACAGAAGCTGGAGTGAAATATCAGAGCCACAGTAGGAACAGTTGGAGAGATCTCAGCCTGATATCTGACCTTGAGCTCCCATTCTTTAAACTGTTTTTCTCCTTATGGAACTCACCAACTGCTGGAACAAAGTGAAGATGGAGAAGTGGCTTATACTAAGGACAGACAGCCTGAAGCGGATAATTTAGAACCCATTTTATGTGCACATGAAAAAGAAGGCTATCCCACAGGGAGATGCTGATGCCTTATCATCACTCATTTTCTAGACTAAAGTGTTATTTTATGTGATGGGTTTCTGTGACAAGATGATGAAATTACCTGCCTCTGAAAGTCTTTCTGTGAGCCACTTGAGTCTAGGAGCTCATTTGAAGTATTTCTTAAAAAGACACACACACACACACACACACACACACACACACACAAATGTGCATAATATAATAGAGAAGCTTGCAAAGTGTGCATGGCAACCATTCATTTCTCACTCCGCATTTTACATAGAAGAATAGAATAGAATAGAATAGAATAGAATAGAATAGAATAGAATAGAATAGAATAGAATAGAATAGAATAGAATAGAATAGAATTCTTTATTGGCCAAGTGTGATTGGGCACACAAGGGATTTGTCTCCAATGCAGAAGCATCTAACCCCACTGCCTGTTCTCAGCACATGCTCTATTCCAGTTAAGCTGGATTTCTGGTGACTTTTATGGACACCTCCATGCAGTCTTTTTGGCTCGATGCAGAAACTGCTTGCCTCTGCCTTCTTCTGGGGTGTTGTTTCAATGTCCCACTCTTACGTACAGCCAAGAACTTCCCAAGCGGGGCTCCATCTAAGACATAATCAGGACTGTTGTGCTTAATGTTTTAAGTTAGCCAAGCTTGGAAGATGGAGACACACGCTGAGGTCTTTCCCCCCTTGGTATCTGTATTTCTTTTACAGTATGTACAGGTTAGTCTTTTGACTTACAACCATTCATTTAGCGATGGTTCAAAGGTATGACTTATGCACTTACAACTGTCACAGCCTCTCCGCAGTCACACAATAACAATTCAGATATTTGGCAACTGGTATGTATTTATGATGGTTTCAGCATCCTGGGGTGATATGATTGCCATTGATGACCTTCCCAGCTGGCTTCCGACAAGCAAAGTCAATGGGAGAAGCCAGATTTGCTTAACAACTGGGTGATTCGTTAAAGGACCGTCTGCTTTGCTTAGTGGTCTCACCAAAAAAGGTCAGAGAATTGGGCATGGTCATGTGATGTCTCACTTAATGACCAAATCATTTAGCAACAGACTTCGGATCTCAATTGTGGTTGTAAGTCGAGGACTCTCTGTGTGATTGTTAGCCAGTGTGGTGGAGTCAGTAAAGGGTGCATTGCTGGATGTGAATGGAGACAGTCATTCCAACTTCAAGAAGCTTGTTTAGTTCCTTGGGTACAATCACTCTCTCTCAGCTAACCTGTCTTGTTGGCTTGCTGTTGTGTGGAAGCTGAAGAAGCTTCTTGGACGAGAAGTGAAACATCTTCAAAGAAAAACAAGAAAGTCCAGTTGCCTCCTGAAAAAGCATCTTTGGGATGACCTGGATGACTGAGAATCTTCATAGACATTTAGTTTCTTTTAAACATTTTTTTTCTTTTTTCTTTGGAATGATTGTTTTCGCATTACACAGATCACGTTTTGAAGCAGTCAAATCGTCAGGTAAGTCATGCTGATATTTTTTGTAAATCAGACTATCTGTATCAATTTTGTAATATCACACACCTATCCAAGAATAGAACTGGCACTGTGCTTATATTACAGCAAGAATAAGGGAATTAAAAAAAGGTACTGCCTCCCTGGAGGTATGCTATCTTAATAAGTCTTATCTTCCTGACAAGGAAAAAAAAAGGGCTTTTCAAATCCTATGTGCATTATAAACTACCACTTACAAAATCTTTGTTCTAAAGTGCTGGCAATTTTTACCTGGGGCAGACATTTTATTGAATTTAAAAGGTCTCCACAGAATACCAGTATATCTAAGTAAATCAAGTCTGGTGGGTATTATGAAACCTAAAGTTCTGTTTGTCCAAGTTTTGTTTGGCTTCTCTCCTGGGCATTTGGACGTAGCTTCCATTTTCTGGGCTCTACTTCAATGTGCATTTGACCATTATCACTCAAAGACAAGTAGAGAAGAAATTTTCCCTCTGCTGGTGTGAACCCACTTCACTGAATTAATTGAACTCTTGTGCAAAGGCCATTAAAATGCTCTAAAAACGGAAATGAACTTACAATATGCACATTACTTTGGGATAGCAGCTGAAGGGGAGCCGGCATTATAAGTGAAATATCAGAAATTAGATTTAGAATAATCATTCGGGAGGAGAGATCATATTTACCGGGAAGAGAAGTAACTATAAGTGTAATAAACGGAAAAGCATAAGGGAAAATTATCTCTTCATTTACCCAAGATTTTTCTGTGTACATGAAAAGTTATAGTGTTATTATACTAAAATATAATGTTTCAAGTATAAATAAATGTATTTCTTGGTTGGTTTATGTACCCCTCACAATCTCAAAGGACTCTCGGTGGCTCAGAAATCCATGTCACTTAAGATAAATGATGAACTTCACAGCACGCATATAGCACGTCATAAAGCCTGCAACATGGCACTGTAACCCAGCAGCAACCCATCATTCATCACAGATAGTACAGTCATGTCCAAAATGTCCTTGGGAAAAATTCAGTTTTCAATGCTTCCTGAAGGCAAAATGGGAGCCGGACACTTTTCATCTGGGAGATCATTCCAGAAGACCAGCACTCTATGTGAAAAGCATTACATCCAAGCTTTGTCCATCAGCAGTTTTTCCTGGGAAATTCAAATTGGTGAGGCCAACACTAATGGGAGAATGTGCCTTGTACACGGATTTGGTCAGTTTGGGCTGGTGGTTAAGGCACTAGGCTGGAAAGCAATAGAGCATGAGTTCAAGTCCTGCCTTAGCCATGAAAGCTATTATTTAATAATACATAATACATTTATAATAAATAGATGAAATATACTTAGGAACAAGATATTTGGCCAGATAGCAATACAACCAGGAAATAGGGCCCTTAACATATTCAGTGCCCCAGGCTTGGGAACATAGGCAGGTTTTTAGAGCCTTACAAAAGGCTAATAGGGTGGGGGCCATTTTAATCTCCAAAGGGAGGCTATTCCATGGAGTAAGGGCCACTGCAGAAAAAGCTCTTAGAAAAACAGGGTCCATAAGTGCATATTAACAAGAAGAATGTACCCTTAGATTGTCATCCCATAACAATCAGTTGAGCAAATTCATAAGACAGAGAGTAGAAAGCATTTTCACTTGACTTCAAAAAATAACAATAATTAATTTGAATATCTGAGAAGAACGGATCACTGTTGAAGATTTAATGTGCCGACTTCTATGTCTGAGCCAACCTGAACCCAATCTGAGTTTAATTGTTTCTTGGGTGTACTTTTCTCTTAGTGCCTATCTGATCATATATAATCGACATTTGTTTTAAAAGTAATTAAAATAATAACTATAATAATTAATAATGTTACTAGCCGTCTGCTAAAGCAATCACGCAGAATGGAATGAATCATTACCATCGGTATCCTATTTCCCCCCCCCTGTGGTAAACACAATGAATTAAAAACAGCAGGGTTTGCTTATAAAATCACGAAGTAGAATTAAGCTGGTTGATGCATGATGATGGATGATGGTTCAGCTGGATACAAAAATAACTGGATTGTTTTGTTTTTTTTTACACAAGTCAAATAAGGAAAGAGATGTGCTACAACGGCAATGACTGATAATAGCATAGATCTGTATCTCAGACAGGCAGGGAAATATTCTCCATTTCGGCATGCTCTTCAAGTTTCATAGACATTCATTTCATGCTAATAGAGAAACTCTCATGTCTAGAGATCCAGGTCTTTTTGAGTACAAAGCTGACGTTCCAAGTTTCAGAAATTTGGCAGAGAGGATGAAGTTGGCTTCGGCTTTAATTACCAGGGATGGATGAAGACAGATTCCTGTTCTTTGCACAGTGCAATTCTTTGGTTCTTCTTGGTGCTTTCTTTTTTCTTTTTTAATTTAAAGCCATTTTACTTAAGAACCTAAATCTTGCCCCCAAGACCTTGGTTTTTCAGTTCTCTATCATCACCATCCTTATCGTCTTGTCCTTTGATAAAGTGGGCAGTTCCCTGTGGAATGTTTATCAAATGAAGTCGTTCTGAAAATGGAGCATTTGGGTTTAGAGTTCCGGGAATTGGGATTCATGTCTTGACTCCCTCCAGAGAGCTAAATCCTAGAACTAGTGAAAGGCATTTGAGGATAAAATAGAAGTGGAAGTAGAGAGCATCGGGTAACCTGATTTAAGCCTTTTAGGTGAAAGGTAGGATCTACAGGCAGTATGACAATTAGTATACCTTTCTGCCCGTTTTAACTTCTAACAGCTTGCACAATCCTTTTTTTTTTTAACCTTTTCCCAAGAGAACTAGCACGTGGTGCTAGCCTTTGACATGTAATCTGATCTCACAAAAACCAAATCCAGCATCAAGGGAAGGTTAAGAATCGTGTTTTAAACCTAGCAAGGTCAGGAGGTCAGTATTAAAATTAGCACTGCCATTTATTATACAAGGCAAACCTTCACAGCTATCTAAGGTAAAATGGAAACACTTTTCCCAATGGTGTGAAAAATATGAGTCAGCCGGCTCTCTTAGTGATCAATGGGCTGAGCAGAATCAATACGAAATTCAGGCAGACCCACGCAATCTGGAAGTTGTAGCTTCTCGCGGGTAGAAAAAAGGCAGAGTGGTGTTTTGCTTGCAAAATTTCTCTTTTTTACTCCCCTGAAGTCTGAACCTATTATAAGTGGAACCGAAGTACAGAAAATACGCCTTAAAATAGAAATGCTTCATTTCCTAGAGATGAGATGGGGGTTGGGGGGGGCGGGGTGTTAAGTTTTAACAAACGATACAGTTATTAGTTCCTGTCTTTATGCTATAGCTTTCTGCGGGGATTTGTTGTACAATCACAAACAACATCTGAAAGATGGCGTTTGTGAAAACAAAAACAAGAACCGGCCAAGCTGAGGTTGAAGAATAAGAGGGCCAGCTTGTATCGTGCAGCATTTATAAAAAAGCTAAAGACACACACAAGACCCAGGCCTTGCCTTGGGAGTCCTAATTACACCTAGTTTGAGCTGTCACTCTGCAGCCACATTCAATTATTTTAAATGGGCTGCCAGTATTATCCATCTGATAGAGCAGATCCTTCTGATTTGATGGTTCCCTGGGTGACAGTGAATAATTGTGTTACCATTCTATGAAAGCCTAATTATATTATATCCATGTTGCAGCCCCCTCTATGCAATCCTGGGTGTCAAAGACCCTCAAAAGATTGAGATGCAAAGGAAGCAATTCTCTGTGTAAAGAAGGATGCAATCCCTATAGTAGAAATAGGCAAGCTGAGCATCCGAAAGCTTCTGTTTTGCGCTGCTCCATTTGATTTAAGTTTCACAGGACCACCAAGGATGGTTCAACTGATCTGGTTGGAAAAATGAGTGTCCGCTTCCTTCCTCATTGGTCCATGTGCTTGGCAGAAAACAACAATCCTTCTAGATAGGTGTGTTTTAGGGATGTGTGCATTTTACACCTGCAGAGTTTTGAAGCAGAGGTGGTCATTGTTGACACTTCTTAAAGAATATATATCTTTATTTAGGCTCCCAGGATTATGCATGGGTTTTTTTTGTTCACTAGATGCAGAGAGCCTAAGACTTTGAAGCATCTTTTCACTTTGAACCCAACCAGCAACACATCCTTTGAATGTACAGTATCTTGCTTTGATTTAGTGTGTATAATATCTCTGCTCCCTGGGTAGAACCTTTTAAAGATCATTTTATTAAAGTAAATAGCAATAGCACTTAGACTTATATAGTGCCTCTTAGGGCTTTACAGCCCTCTCTAAACGGTTTATGGAGTCAGCCAATTTCCCCCAACAATCTGGGTCCTCATTTTACCGACCTCGGAAGGATAGAAGGCTGAGTCAGTCTTGAGCCAGTCAGGATCGAACTGCAGAGTCAGACTGCAATACTGCATTCTAACCACTGCAGTGGTAAGATAAAAGTCAGCTTTATTTTCATAATCTATATTTTGAATAGATAGAAGCCCCACAGGCATCCTTAGGGAATAAAAATGGTAGGTCCTCCACTTGCGGTGCAGAAGTGAGGTAAAATGGACATATTCAAAATGGAGAGGATTTAGAAGTGTACCTTCTATTTTTTTTAAATGTCCAGACTCACAGTGTTCAAACACATACTGTCAGAGCTATCATTAGCCTTACTTAATTATTTTTTATTTGTCCCTCTTAAAACCTGAATTAACTTTTTTCATTGAGGTATGTTAGTAGTTGGAGTTATAATTAAGATCTTTCCAATCTTTATGTACCATTTTTTTAATTATGTCCATTCCACATTTGCTGGAAACTCACCTTAATCAGCTACATATTTGGACATTGGTAAATTCATCCTAAATTCCATACATTATACCTGGTAGGATGGTATTGTGGGAGGCTGTTAAAGTGATGAAATTAGGGTTGATTTCCTCTTATGAAGGATAGTCATTTGGTTTTTGCTTTTTTAAAATTATTGCTCTTCTTACCCACCCTATCATATAATTGGGTATGTCTGATTTAATGAAAAGAAGACTAGGGTTGACATGATAGCAGGGTTCCAATATCTAAGGGGCTGCCACAAAGAGGAGGGAGTCAATCTATTCTCCAAAGTACCTGAAGGCAGAACAAGAAGGAAAGGATGGAAATTAGTCAAGGAGAAAACCAACCTAGAACTAAGGAGAAATTTCCTGGCAGAACAATTACTCAGTGGAACAACCTGCCTCCAAAAGTTGTGGGTGTTCCATCACTGGACGTTGTTAAGAAGAGATTGGACAACCACTCAAGCGTTTCCTGCTTGAGCAGAGGTTTGGATTGGAAGACCTCCAAGGTCCCTTCCAACTCTGTTACTGCCATTGAGATGGCAGAAAGTGGTTTTCTACATTTATTTGCTGCTGCCAGCCCAGATGGGACAACCCTGTACTAGATTCATGTGAACATTTCTGCCTGACAAAGCGCCAACGGAGTTAAAACGATGATCTCTGCCTTGATTTAAAAATGCCAGCGCTTCATTGTGTGATCCTAAAATTGATTACAGTCATTTGCCCAAATGAGTGTGCCAGCCATAAAGGCGAGTGGCACTGCGCTGTTTATGATAGCCTTGACATCCGGGAATATTTAGTGCCACTTTTTTGCGGTGAGCTCTGCTAAGACATGTTGATGGCACAGCCCTTTTAGTCAGGCTCATCATCATTAATATAATTTACAGGACATATGCCTGGCTTCCTGCCTTTTTATTTCTAATTCTTATGAACGTGAATTCGTAGTATAAATAAATAAGCAAGAATGTGCTCGGTTTTCCTCTGTCATTAGAAGTCTGAGGTTTCAAAGATAAAGCAGCTATGAAAACATATTATGGCTGCTGTGATTTCAAGGCAAGGAAAAAAATATTGGCAATGACTTGTGTTCTACCACAGAGGGGAAAGCTATAACAATTAGAAAAAAAGCCTTTTAAAGTAATAAATGGGTTTGTCCTAAGCAGTCATATCTTCTGGGCTGTTACATTATTATTTTTCTTTATTGTGGTCACAGTATTACCCATCACATCGTTTCAGTGTGCTTATGCAACAGGCCAAATGATATCGCAGGCAGCCCAATCTTTCACTTTAATAACCATTTATTTTTGAGATATCGGATTCTCCAAACCCCGTGGAAGTAAGCTGTCTCTTGTGAAATACTCCTCTAAGTGTGATGCATTAGTCTGTTTGGCCTTCTGTGCAGAGATTTGAATAATAAACCACATCCAGAACAAAAATTACTCTGTGCCTAAGAACTCCTCTTCAAAACATAATTTATTCTCCTAAAACCTGCCCTTGATTTTTAATACAACTTGAGTTTAGTCTTGCCTTTGTTTTGTTTGTTCTGCTTTTTTAAAAAAAGCTTGTCTCAATAATGCCAGGATGCTCAGAGTAGAATCTTATTTTCAATGTTAGGTAGGACGATACAAGCATTTCCCAGTTGGGTTTTTAGGTTTTTTTTGGGGGGGGGATCTCTTAATCTACAGACAAACCCGCTTGCACAAAGTAGACTGTGCACCTGATAGTAGACCGTAACTTTTCCCTTCAAAATTTACCACTGGAATGCTGTTTCCGAGAAATGCTGAATTTCCAGTAGGTGCATCTCCATAAAGAGATCATGCAGGTCTGTGACGGAATCATGTCTAGAAGTAGGTAGGATCAGATCAAAGAGGAGTTGACCACGTTTGGTGCTATATTTTCTATCACTCTCTGTGAGGATGTTAAAAAAGTGAGATTCCATTTGGTTTCAAAAAGCTGGAATAAGTTCTTGCTTTGGGGTAATAAAATGTGCATTCCAGGTTTGATACCTCGAATCGCCATTCCAAAGATGGGAAACTTTCAGCCCTGAGAACTGCACACAGTGCTATAGGGTAGACTGAGGGCTACACAAAAAAAGCAGGAAAATCCATTAAATTCATTATAGTTCCAGCTCTGTGGGTTTTTTTTTCCCCAGCTGCCACTCTTTGATGGAGACATTGCTTTCTGCTTCTCAGCTGGGTGACTATTGGTCGATCATATAAGCGACATCTCTGTTTGTGGAACTCTAGTTGCCAGATGAACTCCCATATAGCTCTTTTCCTAGTTAGGGGAAGTGACAGGGTGAAGGGGCATATAGTTTGCTACAGTGATGTGATGGCTGTGCCTTCTTCAAAGCTGCCGGCAGTCCAGGCATTCTGCTGATGGATTAATATGGTTGTCCTGCTGTGGCCAGAAATATTGCAAATGAAGGCAAATATACATGTCCCAGGATAAGGTTGCAGGATCCAATCTCGAACAATACCTACCTGTTCAGTTTTTGCTAAGGATTCAATAGGCCCCATTTTTGAGGTCTGTGCAAAAAGGACACGGTATGATTTCCACAGTGCTTTTTTTTCTAAAAAAAAAAAAAAAAGGTGCCGGAACTCACACACATCATACAACCCGCCTTGCCTACCCTATAAGGTTCCATCCAAAAAAGGTGCCGGAACTCCGTTTTGGGTATTCTATGAGAAAAAAAAGCCCTGGATTTCCATACTTTGTTGATGCTTGAAGATAAAATAGATAACACAAAACAAAGTAAGAGCTCTCAAAGAGAAGATTCTAACTGTCGATACCTAGATTATGGTTCTAGTTGATTCCTGCATGTTCCAAATGTTTGGGCTTCCATGCAGAGATTTGGGTAACAAACCACATCCAGAAAAAAATTATTCTGTGCCTAAGAACTCCTCTTCAAAACATTTTTTTAGCTACTGATTTTTAATAGAAGGGGTAGTCCTAGTGGACAATCACTTGACTATGAGCCAGCAGTGAGCAGCAGCAACCAAAAAAGCTAATATAATCCTGGGTTGTATAAACAGAGGCATAGAACCAAGATCACGCAAAATATTATTGCCGCTTTATAAAGCCCTAGTAAGACCACACCTGGAATACTGCAGCCAGTTTTGGTCACCATATCACAAAAAAGATGTTGAGAGTTTGGAAAAAATTCAGAGAAGAGCAACTAAGATGATCAAAGGCCTGGAGACTAAAACATACGAAGAACGGCTACGGGACTTGGGTTTGGCTAGTCTAAAGAAAAGAAGAAATAGGGGAGACATGATAGCAGTATTCCAGTATCTGAGGGGCTGCCACAAGGCAAAGGGGGCCAGGTTGTTTACAAAAGCACCAGATGGAAGGACAAGAAACAATGATTGTAAACTGATGAAAGAGAGAAGCAACCTGGAATTATGGAGAAACTTCCTGACAGTGAGGACAATCAACCAGTGGAACAGCTTACCCCCAGAAATTGTGGGTGCTCCATCACTGGAGATTTTTAAGAAGAGACTGGACATTCAGCTGTCTGAGATGTATAGGTTCTCCTGCTTGAGCAGGGGGCTGGACTAGAAGACCTCCAAGGTCCCTTCCAGCTCTATTCTATTCTATTCTGTTCCGTTCCATTCCATTCCATTCCATTCCATTCTATTCTATTCTATTCTATTCTATTCTATTCTATTCTATTCTATTCTATTCTTCCTTAACTGTTCTGCTAAAGTGACGATTGCAGATAGATGTAGGCTCTGTTGTACACCCAGCCAACACAAGCTGGCAGCATTCACTGGAAAAATCTCTATTCTAATTAGATACTGATATAAAGATTCATCTGGAAATATTTCTTGGTTAAACAAACAGTTAATTGTTTAGTATTTTGAGGAATAGATACTCATGGGAAACTAATGTATTTTAAACAGTAGTTATAGGTCAAAGTCTTAGGTTAAAAGGACATATGAATGATTTGAAGATGTTTTTAATCACATAGTTCAACATCATGTAAACTCCAACTATTATTTTATCAATTTAACTTAAAAAAACTATTTTTTTTTCATGTTCAAAGGGATTCTTATCTCAGTGCAGCAGATTTGGTTAATATCTAAAAACCTGTGATTGTTAAGGGGTACTCTGTGTTCAGCGATCACTAATTTATTTCCATAGTTTTAAGGTGTATCTTCATAGCAAGAGAAGTTATGTACTATGTGAAATTTATTTAGGTTTGGACATCTAAATACCTATTGTTACCCCACCCCACCCCTACCCCAATTTTCCTATGGATGATTGAGGTAAACTACCCTTATGTAACTGTTGTGGTTCTGATGAATCTTCTTTCAGACAGTGGATCTTTTAATTTTAGTTTTTATATGCTATGCAAGCTGCCAAGAGTTGCTGGATTGGGAAAGATAGATAAATAATAGATAGATAGATAGATAGATAGATAGATAGATAGATAGATAGATAGATAGATAGATAGATAGATAGATGGATGGATGGATGGATGGATGGATGGATGGATGGATGGATGGATGGATGGATGGATGGATGGAGGGAGGGAGGGGTGGGTGGGTAGGTGGGTGGGTGGATGGAGAGAGAGAGAGAGAGAGAGAGAGAGAGGAGTGAGCAAGAGAGAAATAGAGATTGAGTTTGTGTGAATTTAGATATAAATTTCACTGCTTTATCTGATCACTACTAATAGAGGTTGCTTCACAGTCAGGCCTTCCTAGTTGCACTGAGAAATATTAGTATTCCCTGCAAGAAGCTATCCTAGACTGAATCAGATCACAAGTTCTATATTGCCTGATTGAATGGCAGAGGCTGCTGACCATGGATTTGGACAGGAGATGTTCTCAGGACTATTTAGAAGCTACAGGAATCCAGCCACAACATTCTGTGTACAGAGCATGTTCTTTGCCATTTAGCTCTATTCCTCCCGCCAGCCCTGATTTTTATATGATGGAGGAGAGGAGAAACTCATAGATTTGTCACCCTAATTTCATTTTAGAGTTATCCACCAGAGGGTGGTAGTGCGCAAACACTCAGCATTAATCTATAGCCATAATGGAGCAGGTGCTTCATGCCATGCAAGAAAGATCATTAGAAAACACCCTTCTTGCTTAGATAAAGGCAAATGCATTACTTGCAGCTGGCTTTCTTTCATGGCTAGTAAACAACAGCAGCCATCACAGGAAATGTATACTACAATGGACTGATGGAAACAATATAGAGAGAGATGGAATATAAGTTATGAAGTATCAGTATGTTTGCATTTTGGTCTTCATTATTGATGCTGGAAGTCACTTTCCTGTCCTGTACTAAATGACAGCAATTGCATTTTCATATTGAATGATGGCGTTTGATACACTACAGTAAGCCAGAATAGGCCAAATATAACTGGAAACCATGCATGATCAGAAACAAAGGAATTTTTCAGAGTGGACAACTGAGAAAACTTCACAAGTGAGGCATGGAGTGTAACAGTTAAAATGTCGGACTTGGGTCAGAAGATCAGCTACAAGTCTTCCCTTAGCCAAATACTTCACTGAATAGCTCTGAAAGAGTAACTTTGTCTCACTTCAGCAAACATCACAGGGCTGTTTTTTCAGGGGCAATAAAACAGAGATTCCCCCAAATAAGTGGCATTGACTTTTCAGGGGAAAAAACCCAGGATCTAAATATAATGAATGAATAAATAAATAAAATGAGAACTTAAACCTATAATTCATTCTCTCTCTCTCTCTCTCTCTCTCTCTCTCTCTCTCTCTCTCTCTCTCTCTCTCTCTCTCTCTCTCTCTCTCTCTCTCTCTCTCTCTCTCACCTGTTCATATCACAAAGTGAAATCTTTGCATTAGACTTGATTTGACTTAAATTCCTTATTAAGGCAACTACACCTAAGAAGAGTTGGGAGGGGGGGAATGGAAGACTACAATTTCTAGTTTCTCCAACTATAAAAGCAATAGAAAAATGAGTATCTGTACAAACTTCTGAATATGAGACAGGCTTTTAGCACTCTCTAGGACTGCTATTACAAGGGAGAATACTGTCATGCCTTGGACACATAAGAGCCTCTGGTTGTGTCTCTTCGGATGAATATGAAGAAGGCTCTTTTTCAAGACTTCCTTTATTCTCTTTAAAATGGAAAGGTCCAGCACTCTGTCCTATAGCTAAGACCATTGTCCACTTAAGCAAAAACAAACAAAAGACAAAACAACAACATCACCTACCTGTGTAGTTTTTGCTAAGGATTCAATAGGCCCCATTTTTAAGATTTATACAGAAAGGACATGGGTTGATTTTCATGCTTTGTTGATGCTCGAAGATAAAATAGATAATGCAAAGCAAACTAATAGCTCCCAAAGAGGAGATTCTAACTATCAGTGGCTAGATAATGGTTCTAGTTGATTCCTGCATGTTCAAAATGTACAGAAAAGTAGTTTCTGTAAAGTTCATGATGATGGATGTGAATTTGGATGAGGAAGAACTGTCTCCAACTCAATCTTACCAAAACCAGGTGGCTGTAGCTGGTTGGACCACCCACATCTGGGGGTATTCCATTTTTGACCTTGGATGGATAGAACCTCCCCATTCAAGATTGCTTTTGGAAGGGGTGTCTTCTTGGATTTGCAATTCCTAATTGAAGAAGATCCCCCTCTAAATTGGGAGGCTATTTAGACAATCACTCAAACACTAGTCATCTCGTGTTTGACTATTGCAACACACTCTACATGGAGCTGCTCTTGAAAACACCAAGGAGCTTCAACTAATGCAGAATGTGGCCGTGCAAGTAGTAATGGGTGTGACTCGTAATGCCCATGTAACACTTCTGCTTTGTGAGTTGCACAGGTTGTCAGCTTGCTTCCAGGTGTGGTTGTTACCATAGAGCCCCACGTGGCATAGGGTTTGATTACTTGCCATGTGCTTGCTTGACTGCACCAATCATGCGGGTCAACCAGATAGATGCTGTCTCCTTGCATGATTGATGCAGTCCAGTTTCCTTTGATTAAAACAATGTCTCAATCTGTAAGGGTGCCTTCTCTTTAGCCCTGTTTTCCTATGGACTGAGATTGTCAGAGATCCAGCTGCTCCAACAATCTTGCTGTTCAGAAGAGCAGTAAAGACTTGGCATTTCCCCTAGGTCTTTGGCGAGCAACGTTGACTCCTTTCTCTTCATCTCACTTGTCATACTTTATCCTTTATGTTTATTGATACTACAGTAATTTGTTTGCTTGTTCTGAGCCACTAGGACTCATTAAGTTAGGAAGCATGCAAGTTTAATAACTTATTATAGTTCATCACACAACCAGATGTTTAGATTGAATTTGACATTTTTATCTACTTATTAACCTGGAATAGGCAGATGTTGCTTGATGATGTTAAAGGTATTGCTGTAAGATATAAGCTATTTCAAGTAAAGTTGCCTTTTGCTATTGACTGATGATTTTGTCAAGTGGTGATCCAGATGTTTTGGGATTGCATATAAGGCACCTATCACTATTGATGCTACTTTCGCTTCCTTTTGCTATGTGGTTCTATTTCCATTGGCAGGTCTTTGTATTTTGTGATTTTTCTCCAGTTGTTTCTCTTCTTTTCTGCTGTCTCCAGGTAATGGAATGTCCACTATCCAGATATTTTTGTCTTTCTTGTCAACAGTTATTAAGTCCGGGGTGTTATGTAGCAGTTACTTGTCTTTTTGAATTCTAAAGGCCCAGAACACCTTAGCTTCTTCATTTTCTATTACTTTCTCTATTTTATAGTCAAATTATATTTCTTGCAGATATTGCAATATAACATTATTGCTATTTGTCGTGCCCTAATTGTAGTGAGTTTGTGCTCTCTTCTTGTAGCAGTTAATCAGGTGGTCCACTGTTTTCTTCAGCTTCTTTGCATAGGTGGAATTTGCTGTCAGTTGCTGCCTTCTCAATTCTGGCTTTGTATGCATTTGTCCTTAAGGCTTGGTCTCGTGTGGTTGGAATTAGTCCCTCAATCTCTTTCTTCATCTTTCCTGCTCTTAGCTATTACCAGGTCTTGTTGTTATCTGCTTTCCCAGCTATTTCTTTTTTTAAATGTACCGGCTAAGTAGTGCTTTATCTTCCCATGCCTCCATTCTGTTCTTCATTTGGTCTTTCTTATAGGCCAGTTTGTTCTCTCAATTAATCAGTAAACCTGATATACTAACTTCAGTGCATCTTCATCATTGTCTCTCAGATATTCTTCCAAAGCCATTTTTTCTTCTTCTATCATCTGATATACTTGCAACATTCCACACCCACCTATTTGCCTTGGTAGATAGAGACTGTCAATGTCACTGCATGGATGAAAGGCATGATTCATTGTCATTATTTTTCTGGTCTTCCTATCCATTGCTTTTAGTTCTGCTTGAGTCCAGTCCGCTATTCTAGCTGTGTATCTAATGACTGGAATTGCCCAGGTGTTGATTGCCTTACTGGTATTTCCTCCATTGAGTTTGGACTTTAAGATCTTTTTCATTCTCTTGATGTATTCACCTCTAATCTTTTTCTTGACTTCAGTGTGTTTGATGTTGTCAGCTTGAAGGATACCCAGGTATTTGTAGTAATCATACTCATCCAGACACTTAATATTATTTTCATGGGGCATCTTGATTCCTTCAGTTTTCACTATTTTTCCTTGTTTGATAGTGGGTGTGGCACATTTGTCCAAGCCACTATGTGAATAAAGGAGATGATTGTCATTATTTATTATTATTATTATTATTATTATTATTATTATTATTATTATTGTTGTTGTTGTTGTTATTATTATTATTATTATTATTATTATTATTATTATTATTATTATTATTATTATTATTATTATTATTAATGGTGCCCATGATTCCATTGTACTCCATCCTTCTTGGGTGTCCCTCCCCACTTCATTTGACGATGAGTCCATAAACACTATGAAAGGCAATCAGGTACCTATAATAGTAAATGCCATATATGTCAATATGTAAGCTAAATTAAATGCTTTGAACTCTTTTAAAGTAGTATTTTTAATGTTCTTTGAAAAGAAATACAAAATGTCTAGTGAAACATAATGAAATAACCTATGATTCAGGATTCTTCTTGCTTCTGGTGAATGGTAGCAGTAGTTATAAAAAAAGGTGTCTGTGTGTTTTAAATTATCTCTGATATCCCAGCTAATTGGAAAAAAACCCCCATATTTTTTGGATTTTGCATCCTTCCAAAGCAGCTGCAAAGGCAGATGCTCTGTAAAGCAAATTAGAAGCTACCAATCCACTTTTGCTCAATTTATGAGGGGGCTTAGATGTTAATGCATAACATTATCTCACTTTTAGGCCATCAGAGAATATTTGCCTGCCCTATTTATGTGTGAAATGCATTTTAGAGATTGCAGAATTGGGTATAATTGCCATTGCTCCTGCCACGAGGCATGTAGTGTGATTGTACAATTGTGCAGAGATCCAGGATAACAATCCAGAGGTTCAAAGGACAAAAATGCACTCCACCTTTTTGCCAAGTTCCCTTTTGACTCTCACTATAATTCCAACTTCCTTTTCTCAGCCTCTTCTTTCCTTTCTTTTCTCTGTACAGGGAGAAATGTATTTAGGCTTTTTATTTGCATTTTTTTTTTAAAAAAACCTATATTGCAGTGATTTTTAAACTGTTTGTCTCAATTATTCTTTTTCCAGGTTTTAGATACTATAATGTCATTATTTACCCATCCTGGGGAAAAATAAATATATTCTCCAGATTTTGCTGTTTTACAAAGGTGCCCCAGCCACAGCAGTCCCAAAGTGGATTCTCAACTCACAAAACAATTATATTATCTCATTTCAGGNCTCTCTCTCTCTCTCTCTCTCTCTCTCTCTCTCTCTCTCTCTCTCTCTCTCTCTCTCTCTCTCTCTCTCTCTCACTCACCTGTTCATATCACAAAGTGAAATCTTTGCATTAGACTTGATTTGACTTAAATTCCTTATTAAGGCAACTACACCTAAGAAGAGTTGGGAGGGGGGGGAATGGAAGACTACAATTTCTAGTTTCTCCAACTATAAAAACAATAGAAAAATGAGTATCTGTACAAACTTCTGAATATGAGACAGGCTTTTAGCACTCTCTAGGACTGCTATTACAAGGGAGAATACTGTCATGCCTTGGACACATAAGAGCCTCTAGTTGTGTCTCTTCGGATGAATATGAAGAAGGCTCTTTTTCAAGACTTCCTTTATTCTCTTTAAAATGGAAAGGTCCAGCACTCTGTCCTGTAGCTAAGACCATTGTCCACTTAAGCAAAAACAAACAAAAGACAAAACAACAACATCACCTACCTGTGTAGTTTTTGCTAAGGATTCAATAGGCCCCATTTTTGAGATTTATACAGAAAGGACATGGGTTGATTTTCATGCTTTGTTGATGCTTGAAGATAAAATAGATAACGCAAAACAAACTAATAGCTCCCAAAGAGGAGATTCTAACTATCAGTGGCTAGATAATGGTTCTAGTTGATTCCTGCATGTTCAAAATGTACAGAAAAGTAGTTTCTGTAAAGTTCATGATGGTGGATGTGAATTTGGATGAGGAAGAACTGTCTCCAACTCAATCTTACCAAAACCAGATGGCTGTAGCTGGTTGGACCACCCACATCTGGGGGTATTCCATCTTTGACCTTGGATGGATAGAACCTCCCCATTCAAGATTGCTATTGGGGGGGTGTCTTCCTGGATTTGCAATTCCTAATTGAAGAAGACCCCCCTCTAAATTGGGAGGCTCTTTAGACAATCACTCATACACTAGTCATCTCGTGTTTGACTGTTGCAACACACTCTACATGGAGCTGCTCTTGAAAACACCAAGGAGCTTCAACTAATGCAGAATGTGGCAGTGCAAGTAGTAATGGATGTGACTCGTAATGCCCATGTAACACTTCTGCTTTGTGAGTTGCACAGGTTGTCAGCTTGCTTCCAGGTGTGGTTGTTACCATAGAGCCCCACGTGGCATAGGGTTTGATTACTTGCCATGTGCTTGCTTGATTGCACCAATCATGCGGGTCAACCAGATAGATGCTGTCTCCTTGCATGATTGATGCAGTCCAGTTTCCTTTGATTAAAACAATGTCTCAATCTGTAAGGGTGCCTTCTCTTTAGCCCTGTTTTCCTATGGACTGAGATTGTCAGAGATCCAGCTGCTCCAACAATCTTGCTGTTCAGAAGAGCAGTAAAGACTTGGCATTTCCCATAGGTCTTTGGCGAAAAACGTTGACTCCTTTCTCTTCATCTCACTTGTCATACTTTATCCTTTATGTTTATTGATACTACAGTAATTTGTTTGCTTGTTCTGAGCCACTAGGACTCATTAAGTCAGGAAGCATGCAAGTTTAATAACTTATTATAGTTCATCACACAACCAGATGTTTAGATTGAATTTGACATTTTTATCTACTTATTAACCTGGAATAGGCAGATGTTGCTTGATGGTGTTAAAGGTATTGCTGTAAGATATAAGCTATTTCAAGTAAAGTTGCCTTTTGCTATTGACTGATGATTTTGTCAAGTGGTGATCCAGATGTTTTGGGATTGTATATAAGGCACCTATCACTATTGGTACTACTTTCGCTTCCTTTTGCTATGTGGTTCTATTTCCATTGGCAGGTCTTTGTATTTTGTGATTTTTCTCCAGTTGTTTCTCTTCTTTTCTGCTGTCTCCAGGTAATGGAATGTCCACTATCCAGATATTTTTGTCTTTCTTGTCAACAGTTATTAAGTCCGGGGTGTTATGTAGCAGTTACTTGTCTTTTTGAATTCTAAAGGCCCAGAGCACTTTAGCTTCTTCATTTTCTATTACTTTCTCTATTTTATAGTCAAATTATATTTCTTGCAGATATTGCAATATAACATTATTGCTATTTGTCGTGCCCTAATTGTAGTGAGTTTGTGCTCTCTTCTTGTAGCAGTTAATCAGGTGGTCCACTGTTTTCTTCAGCTTCTTTGCATAGGTGGAATTTGCTGTCAGTTGCTGCCTTCTCAATTCTGGCTTTGTATGCATTTGTCTTTAAGGCTTGGTCTCGTGTGGTTGGGATTAGTCCCTCAATCTCTTTCTTCATCTTTCCTGCTCTTAGCTATTACCAGGTCTTATTGTTATCTGCTTTCCCAGCTATTTCTTTTTTTAAATGTACCGGTTAAGTAGTGCTTTGTCTTCCCATGCCTCCATTCTGTTCTTCATTTGGTCTTTCTTATAGGCCAGTTTGTTCTCTCAATTAATCAGTAAACCTGATATACTAACTTCAGTGCATCTTCATCATTGTCCTTCAGATATTCTTCCAAAGCCATTTTTTCTTCTTCTATCATCTGATATACTTGCAACATTCCACGCCCACCTATTTGCCTTGGTAGATAGAGACTGTCAATGTCACTGCATGGATGAAAGGCATGATTCATTGTCATTATTTTTCTGGTCTTCCTATCCATTGCTTTTAGTTCTGCTTGAGTCCAGTCCGCTATTCCAGCTGTGTATCTAATGACTGGAATTGCCCAGGTGTTGATTGCCTTACTGGTATTTCCTCCATTGAGTTTGGACTTTAAGATCTTTTTAATTCTCTTGATGTATTCACCTCTAATCTTTTTCTTGACTTCAGTGTGTTTGATGTTGTCAGCTTGAAGGATACCCAGGTATTTGTAGTAATCATACTCATCCAGACTCTTAATATTATTTTCATGGGGCATCTTGATTCCTTCAGTTTTCACTATTTTTCCTTGTTTGATAGTGGGTGTGGCACATTTGTCCAAGCCACTATGTGAATAAAGGAGATGATTGTCATTTATTATTATTATTATTATTATTATTATTATTATTATTATTATTATTATTATTATTATTATTATTATTATTATTATTATTATTATTATTATTATTATTATTATTGGTGCCCATGATTCCATTGTACTCCATCCTTCTTGGGTGTCCCTTCCCACTTCATTTGACGATGAGTCCATAAACACTATGAAAGGCAATCAGGTACCTATAATAGTAAATGCCATATATGTCAATATGTAAGCTAAATTAAATGCTTTGAACTCTTTTAAAGTAGTATTTTTAATGTTCTTTGAAAAGAAATACAAAATGTCTAGTGAAACATAATGAAATAACCTATGATTCAGGATTCTTCTTGCTTCTGGTGAATGGTAGCAGTAGTTATAAAAAAAAGGTGTCTGTGTGTTTTAAATTATCTCTGATATCCCAGCTAATTGGAAAAAAAACCCCATATTTTTTGGATTTTGCATCCTTCCAAAGCAGCTGCAAAGGCAGATGCTCTGTAAAGCAAATTAGAAGCTACCAATCCACTTTTGCTCAATTTATGAGGGGGCTTAGATGTTAATGCATAACATTATCTCACTTTTAGGCCATCAGAGAATATTTGCCTGCCCTATTTATGTGTGAAATGCATTTTAGAGATTGCAGAATTGGGTATAACTGCCATTGCTCCTGCCATGAGGCATGTAGTGTGATTGTACAATTGTGCAGAGATCCAGGACAACAATCCAGAGATTCAAAGGACAAAAATGCACTCCACCTTTTTGCCAAGTTCCCTTTTGACTCTCACTATAATTCCAACTTTCTTTTCTCAGCCTCTTCTTTCCTTTCTTTTCTCTGTACAGGGAGAAATGTATTTAGGCTTTTTATTTGCATTTTTTAAAAAAAATTTCTATATTGCAGTGATTTTTAAACTGTTTGTCTCAATTATTCTTTTTCCAGGTTTTAGATACTATAATGTCATTATTTACCCATCCTGGGGAAAAATAAATATATTCTCCAGATTTTGCTGTTTTACAAAGGTGCCCCAGCCACAGCAGTCCCAAAGTGGATTCTCAACTCACAAAACAATTATATTATCTCATTTCAGGCCATCAGACATTATTTACCTACCTCATGCTGACGGATAAAGACAACAATAAGCAGCTTTTAGAATAGCTTGTCATCTATATAAATAAAAATGTAAATGTTCATTTGTTCAAAATCTTAAATCTCCGAAAGTTCTTCACCGATTGCTTTGAAATTCGAATACGCACGTGTTTATATATACCAATATTATATAGATGTCACACCTGTGACAGGTAAAAACATGTTTTTTTTTGAAAAACAGCGCCATCTGTTGGACGTAAAAGCAACACATGCTTTTACCAGACTGAGCCACAGCAACACGTGGCTGGGTACAGCTAGTATCAAATAAATAAGTGGGGGGAAAAACCCCCAGTCAGCCCCAAGTTATTGAAATCTACTTTATATTTGTTTGTAATTACATAAACTATAATTTGACCTCTAACCCTTCAGAAACAATACTCAGGGTAGTGACTTCAGGGTAGATCCTCCTCTTCTTATATCTACTTAAAAAAAATTTGGACCAATTCTACATGAGCATAGCACCTTTCCGTGATTCATTAATAAAGCTCTTTTTTCAGATTGAGGGCTCCTTGGTCTCTGACCTTGGTTGTTGTCTTCATTGTCCAAACTAGGGAAGAGTAAAGAGTAGGATTTGCTAGTAAAGAGTAGGGTTTGCTCTCAGTTTATGTTCTAGTGGCTTGCCCTGTCAGTGTTGGTGGGGGTGGTCTTAGAAATTCTTGGTTGGGCTATTTACTATTGGCGTGTTTGGCACTTCCTTATTAGGATATTGTTTACTTTTTGATGGTTGGTCTGATGTTAATCTTGGTCTCCAAGAAAGCAACCAAGCTCAGAGAGCATCAAGGATCCTTCATTTCAACCCCAAGCTATAAATATTTCCCTTTATTGTTTTTTTTTCTTTTACTTTTCAGGTTCCCTGATCTCCTAAAAACAGGTGCTGCTCTTTTAAGGTAATGTGATCTTTTAGGAAGACCTGTTTTTCTTTCATACTCTTACAGAAGCATGAAAAAGAGGGATGGTTTTCAGGGAATAAGAGAGCAGGGCTGTGTTTGTGGCTGCACAAGCTCTAAAGTCTGCTCTCACAACCCTTTTCATGATATGCACAGCATTGTTGACTGACAATAATGAACCTTCTGGATGAAACCTGGTGCATTAATTGTCTCCCCAAGAAGAAAGAGCTTTATCTACTCTTCGTTTATCTTTCATTTGCAGAGTACGGATGCCATTCGCATTGAGGCTTCCACTGTAATTATCAGTGATGCTTTACCGTGTGCTCTATGAATCAGAGCATTAACTGTCATGGTCACTTCTCTTGGCCTAAAGAGAGTTCTCTCAAGAAGGACAGTCTCCATGGATATACTTCTTCTGAAAGAAGAGCTCTTGATTTGTCTTCCAATACAGGACTTTGAATAGCAAATTACAACTGCCAGAAGGTTGGCAAGGACACCTTTAAGTGTTGTAAAGCTTTTAGAGGGATACAATTCCAACTTCTTGGGGAAGTGTAGAGACAATGAAGACAGTCGGGGTGACAGTAGGACAGGGGTAGGCAACCTTGGCTCTTTTATGACTGGTGGACTTCAACTCCCAGAATTCCTGAGGAATTCTGGGAGTTGAAGTCCACCAGTCATAAAAGAGCCAAGGTTGCCTATCCCTGCAATAGGAGCTGGAGCTGGATGGCATTCAGCATTCTCTTCCTGCTCTTAAACCAAGTTGGGACTCTGTACAAGTAGCCCTTGATGTACAACAGTGACCATTCAAAATTACCACAGCGCTGAAAAAAGTGACATATAACCAGTGGTAGGATTCAGCCAATTTGCACCACTTCAGCAGAACCAGTAGCTATTTTTTTGTTGCCCAGGCCCAGAACGGACTTCCAAAAGCAGCATCCACACAGAGAACCAGTTGTTCACATATTTGAATCTCACCACTGCTTATAACCATTGCAGCAGCCCCATCATCATGTGACCAAAATTCGGATGCTTGGCAACTAACTCATCTTTATGATTGTTACAGCATCCCAGGGTCATAGGTAGTCACTGTGGTTAAATACTATAGTGATTCACTTAACAACTGTGGCAAGAAAGGTCATAAAATGGAGCAAAACTCACATAACAACTGTCTCGCTTAACAACAGAAATTTTGGGCTCTGTTGTGGTCCTAAGTTGAGGACTACCTGTATCTGGATAGCCTCTAAGAGGCTGACAATAAAGTACAATCCAACTCAGAATTTATCCTTTCACTTTCCAGGCACAGCTGGTCTGGGTTTCACTCCCACCCACCCCTGAAAACGCACCTGCTGCGATGCGCACCCATCACTGAAGGAATGGCATTCTTGTTTTGCTAGAACATAATTCACAGTGCTGTAATTTCATGAAACATGACCCTAGAATCACATGAAGTATTTGTACCGCTTTATAAAACCCTAATAAGACCACACCTGGAATACTGCAACTAATTTTGGTCACCATACTACAAAAAGAATGTTGAGAATTTGGAAGAAATTCAGAGAAAAGCAACTAAGATGATCAAAAGCCTGGAGCTAAAACATGAAGAACGGCTGCAGGACTTGGGTTTGGCTAGTCTAAAGAAAAGAAGAAATAGGAGAGACATGATAGCAGTTTTCCAGTATTTGAGGGGCTGCGACCAAGAAGAGGGGGTCAAACTATTCTCCAAAGCACCTTTCCAACAATGGTTGGAAACTGATCAAAGAGGGAAGCAACCTGGAATTAAGCAGAAACTTCCTAACAGTGAGGACAATTAACCGGTGGAACAGCTTGCCTTCAGAAATCGTGGGTGCTTCATCACTGGATATTTTTAAGAAGAGGCTAGACAGTCACTTGTCTGAGATGGTATAGGTTCTCCTGCTTGAGCAGGGGGCTGGACTAGAAGACCTCCAAGGTCCCTTCTAGCTCTATTCTATTCTAGAAAAAGAACAGGATTGGGTGCCATTCCTGCTAGCTGCTTTTTATCAAAAAGGGAGCGTACCCCTTTACTACCATGTAGCATCGAAGTTTTAAGAATAAATTCACATCTTCTCAGATTCTTCACTTTAAATCAGCCTTAAAACTGATTTCCTGTTACAAAACCTGACACCCCCCCACCAGCTCAGAGTGGAAGACTTGGTTTCCTAGCAACCCTGCAATCGTCTTGTCAGAGATTAATCCTCTGTTGGCAATGATATTGCTGGGCTAAGGGATTATGTTTTCTTTGCTTTTCCTTTTATTTGGTTCCCCTATCACCAGCCATTGTGGCACTCAAAGGAGAGGGAGCAGCTACCTCCCTGCTTGTAAGCAGGCGGGTGGACAAAGTCTCTCTTCCCGCCTGTCAATGCAGCTGGAGGGAAAAAGAAAACAGAGAAAGGAAGAAAATGGAGAGGAAGCACCAGAAGTGTAATTTCCCCAATCGCAGGTGAAAGGGGAGAGGATGTGCTTAAATAGGCTTGACAGTCGGGAAGCTGCTCTGTAATGGTATGTGGGAATGGCCTTGGGAGACCATCAAAGGATGCTGCCTAGAGAATGGTCAGATAAGGGGGGACATAGCCTACATCTGGATAGTGGGTAGAGCAAGAGGGAGGGATCTTCCCTAACTTTTTGGACTGTAAAGAAGACAGTGAGAGAATTGTACTTTCAGACTGTCAATGTAGCTTTAGAATAAAATAGAATTAGCTCATTTGGCCAGGTTTCCTGTATGGTCTACCTGCTAAGGATGACATCTCTACACTTTAGCAGCCTGAGAGAAAACTAAGGAAATATACAAGAATAGCACCATGGGAACTAATGAAGGAGTGTAGTCAGGGAGGGGCAAATAAGCCAGGTATTCCATTTCTGAAGCAAAATGCTAGCATAGCTTGAGTTTCAGAGGGGTGAAGCTTTGTCCAAATTTCCAGATGTGAAGCCTGCTGAGGACATAATGCCTGAACTGGCACATTATGGATTACAATTATATAGGTAGAGTTTGGCTTGGCTGTGGCATGCCTGTACACCCAATCATGGCTTGGAGTTGTATGCAATTATTCATGTGCATCATTGGTAGCCTTGTACATGTCTACCGTCAGCCTGAAAGGGATGTATGCAATGGAATGTAGACATTATCTTGGGAGAAGGGAAAGGGCCATAGTCAGAGGAAAAGTTGGATAAGAGGCAGCTTAGCTTGTAGAAGGAATGAGCACAGGGCAAAGGTCTCCCTATTGAGCTGTAAAGGTGACAAGGAAGGAACATGCTTCAAAACTTGCAAGATTCTTTTAATGAAACTTTACAACAAAGATATTGCTTGTACTTCTGGGTATGCGTCCTGTCTGGATTATCTCCCAAAGCTGACAATATGTAAGAGGGGATATAAAGGACCTGGGATTGTGCACAAGAACGTAGCCCTTCAGTTCTCATCCTTTGCCTTATATTAAGCTTCATAACAAATCCTATTAACATTCAGTAGGAGGGAAGCTGAATTAGTTTTTTCACTAGTAAGAGGGACGAGGATGCTGGCGATGGAGCCAGATATCCTGCAGTGACACACCCAGTGGTGGGATTCAGTCAGTTCGTACCAGTTCGGCAGAACCGGTAGCTAATTTTTTGTTGCCCAGGCCCAGAATGGACTTCCGGAAGCAGCATCTACACAGAGAACCAGTTGTTCATATATTTGAATCCCACCACTGGACACACCTCTATTCCCCAGGACTTCTACTGGTTCCTATCATTATCTAATCTCTTCCTGCTGTTCCTAGTGAACCCTTTCTGTATAGAGTACACAGTTTTGAAGGGTGGGTTTAATTCAACTAAGCTTCAGCTGAATCTGTGGAAGATGAGAAAGATGGTGCCTATGGAGGGGGAGCTAGTGAAATGGGCTTCAGTGAAGTGGCAGTTTCCCAGGAAGAAAAGAGCAGATTTCAAGGTGGGGGATTGAGACAAGAGACAGAACAACCTGAAACTGGATAGAAGACAGAGGAACAGTTTTGGGATAGCCACTGTCCAGAATCAAAAAGGGTATATCAATTAGGATGGGAACAGTAAGGGTTTAGTCTGGCAAGATTCTATCTGTTGTGTGTAAGTAGATATAGTACTGAACTTTGGCTGGATTGTTTTGTGTACTTATTGGGCTGGGCCTCACAGACTTGCAGGTTTGAAGTACTTCTTAGCTTTTAAAGGATATGATAGTATTTCTACTCTGACACTGGCTTTAGTGGCTGGCTAGTGACTTACATCACCTCATTGTAGTTTTCACCCATTAGAGCTTTTTTAGGCTAGCAAGATTAACACCACTTTGGCTTCCTTCCTCATCTAATGGCATCTTCATTGGGGTCAGATACAAATCTTAA
>NW_015386573.1:124923-141703 GCF_001527695.2 Protobothrops mucrosquamatus | reverse complement strand
ACAAGCGGGCCTGACCTAGGGTGAATTTTAAATAGGGATAATTTTTAATGATTTTAAATAGTCACAGCCACTAATATTTGGGTTTTAATTGGTTTTTAGAAGGGGTAATTCTGTATATTGTTTTAACATGCTGTGAGCCGCCCTGAGTCCCATGGGGAGAAGGGCGGCATATAAATTTTGTAAAATAAAATAAATAAAAATAAATCTCTATTATCTCTTCCTTAAAAGGGGTAAAGGAAGTTATTTAAAAAAAATGGATGTAGTGAAAATTTTGAAGCTATCTAGCCAAAACTTTGCAGTGTGCCTCATTTTATCTAAAGGGTATACTGTCCCTGCTATTTCCATCCGCCTTTGCCCCAAAATGAAGCAGCTGCTAAGAGTTTTGAAGCCTCCTTATCGGATATGGAAAAATCTTGTTATTTTTCAGTTAAATCTCAAGTCTCAAAGCAACTAAAACCAAATCACTGTAGTTTGTGAGTTAACCTCAAATTGCAAACTCAAAATTGCAGTCTCTTTGAATCTTGGTGTGTATCAATTTAAGTCTGATTGTACAAGCTTGCTGGGTCAAATAGCAGAAGCTAGGAGATAGAAAACAGACAACACTTATTAATTAACACTTAATAATTGTCTTATTATTACTCTGCATTTATGAAGATGGCGTCCTCCTTTTTCCAATGCTAAGGTCAGTTCCAACCACCACTTGATTGATTATTGAATGTGAGACAAGGGGAGGTGCTATCTTAAAAAGACAGGACAGCCATTGTCCAGAATGATTCCTGCGCTGGCCGAGGGTTTGGATTAGAAGACATCCAAGGTCTGTTCTAACCATATGATTCCATGGTCTTCAGTTCCTCTTGTCCCATCTCTGAAACTAGTTACTTTTCAGCAGTGGTTCATAAACAAAATTTATGACTTAATCTTGAACACTAAGATTGTAATGTGGTATTAGGCCCCATCAAGACATTGTCTCCAAGCCACTATTTGGTGACTGGAATTGAATGGATCCAAGAAATATTGGAAGCCCATGAGTCATGTATAGTGACTCAAGAAACCGTGCTGGACATATCAGTCACAGTTTTCAACAACTGGATCTATGTCATTATAATGGCATCAGTCTTTTTGCTTAATATTTTTCTTTAGATTGTTTTTCTTCCATTGTTTTTTTTTCATTTCTTATTTATGGTTTGCTTCTCTTCTCTGTCTCTTCTCCATTTTTTTTGTAGAACAGAAAATCATTGATGTACTTTTGGTTTTTATCTGCTGCATGTAAGATATACAGTATCAGCTATTATCTGACTTCTCCCTTGTTTAAATACAGACCTTTTCTCTTATTTTTGCAACCCAAATATAGACTTTAACATACTGTGTTCTTCTGCATGACTAATTATTCTATGCAAATGTTGATCGTCATCATTTAAAAAAACACCAGTACATCAGTAGTTCTTATTGCCATCCATATAATCCTCTCAAATATTTCTATTCCAGCTGGAGCAGAAATAGCAGTAGTAATTTTTCTTCTTCAGATGAAAGTTTCACCATTCAGTTATTTCAAAGCTACTGCTTCTTTGCTTGTCCACGCTGAGAAAGGTTGGAAACAAAGATCTTCAAAGGAAAGTAAAGCTAGGGGGCCTTTGTATAGTATCCCACACAAGATCCAACATAAATTAGGCATTTTCCTTGGAAAAAACCAACTGAGGAGAGAACATGCTGCTTTTTTTGATGGAATTATTGGTTTACCACATTGCTGAGACTGTACCATTTTGAGGGGCAAGGGGAGGAATGCAGAACGGAAGTTTTAAAATGAGATTACATGCTTTGTAACTAGTACTCAGTTTAGTCTCTACAGATAGGACTGAGGAAAAAAAACACCAAATCCTGTTTGAAACTCTGATCCTAGTTTGTGCAGAAAACTGGTAAACCACCTGGGCCAGGAGTCAGATTTCAACCCTGACTCCGATTCTGACAACATTGCTAAGGCTGAGTCTGTGGGTTATCAGTCTCAGGAATCTTTTTTTTTCTTTTTCTTTTTTTCAGAGTAACACATTTTATTAAAAAAAACAAATACAAATAATGCTCAAGGTGCGACAGACCATCTAATGAATGTTTGTAATTACAAGACACCCCTCAAAAGCTACATGTGACCTGATTTCAAAGTTAGGATGGCTGCAGCAGGCCTGCGGGTTATTCACCCCTACGACCCACCATAGAGTGGTTTTCAGCACCCTCTCACCTCTTTCCCCACCCAATCCTACCCTGCCAAAACCCTGCAACGCTTGGATCTCCTCCTCCCCACAGACCCATCACGCCCACACTTATCTGCTGAAGCTCTCTGAATCTCTTGTTGTGGAAGGAAGGAAGGAAGGCCATGTGTCCCCAGGCTGCACAGTGGCGATCCAAATGTGGCCACCATTCTGTCCTCCCCGTTTGTGGGTGGGAAAAAATGGCGGCCGCCAGAGAAACTGCTTCATTTTGCTGAGACTGCTTCATTTAGAGAGATCTGCACAGTGCTGCATGCAGAAGCCTCTGAAACTTCTCCGGCCCTCTGCAGACCTGAAGTGGTGATTCATTTGAGGAAGCTGAGCAATCACAGGCATCTCCTGATCACATGGAGCAATCAGATGATGAGGGATGACCCCCCCCCCAGCCCCAAGTCTAGATGCATGCATGACAAGCAGAACAACATGAGTCAATAAGGCTTCTCACTAGGCAATAGGCCAGGCCTGAGTAATGCAGCCAGCTGCCTGCAGACATATTTATTTATTAAACCAATTTATATGGCCACCTTACTAACACACATGTGACTGTGGGTGGCTTACAACATTAAAAAAACAACAACCCACAGCATTAAAACCTAAACCCTACCTTACCCTGCCCAAGGTAGCAACAACACAATCCGATCAATCACTTGATTGATTCCATCTCCATTCAGTTCCCTGGGCTTGCTGACAAGACCACATCTTCAGGGCCTTTTAGAGCTGCTTTGCTTTCAGTCTTAGTTTGGAAACAACTATTTGGAATTCTAGTTTGTGATTCTTGTTCCTGTGTTTACTTACTCTGGAACCCTTGACTATTGGACTGGCTTACTACTAGACTTGAGGCTCTGATTCCTGGAATGAATTTGGACCACTCTATTGCTGCTTAAACCTCCCATGGACTTATTCAGGACAGTTTTCTTTGCATAGGCTCTGATTTATGATCTTGTCTATCGTTATCTGCTTAACTCCATAGCAACTGTGTCTGCCGGTGTGTCTGTGCAACCTGAGACTGAATAGTAAGGTTTCAAACTTAATCTCTTTTTTTCTATTGCTTGCCTCAGAACCTCTTCCTGAAAACAACCAGTTCAGGCGAAGTAAACTGAACATATTTGCTTTACATCATCTCCACTGAGTACAAATATAAAGAATACAGCTCCTCTTCAATTTTATTATCTGACCTTATCTAACTCCATCATTGCTAATCTTATTAATGTTCCTGTTTCCACGTCTTTTTTGTATTCTTGCTAAGCTTCTGGAAAAACCTAACCTTACCAGCTTGCGAGTTTCATATTTTTTCAATTCCCTTCTAATTGCATGAACTTTCTCTTTTAAATATCCTTGTGTAGGACTCCTTGAGCAACTTTAACATCATAAATCCATAGCAACACATCTCTGTGTCCTATTGAAAAAGTAATCTAATCAGAAGATGAGAGGCTTTTCTCTGAATCTTTTTATAGCTATATTCCCTTTCCCCCTTCCATTTTTTCTCTTTCCCTTTTCTCCATTCACTGAATGGGGAAGGAAAGAAAGAAAGTAAAGAAGTAAAGCCCAGTGCTAGAAGAAACATGATAAAATTGTCCATTGTCAGTTCTTCATGCACAGATGTTGTCCTTGTCCTTTATTTTAGTTAGCTGGTTGATTTGTCCATTGATAGCTAATTGGTAGCGTTATGAAGTTTCTTAAGAGTATGGACTTAACATCAACTACATCCAATCAGGTAAAAGATTCCAGATCTCCCCCATTCCCTTCCTTCCTTTGAACTTTCTTTCAATAGTTCATGGACATTTTATCCCCATAACTGTAATTTCTTTGTTTACTTTGCACTTTTAAAAATCTCTGCATCTTCCCTTCTATAGGTATGTAATTTGTTATTCAAGGCTCTGATGATTGAAGTGAATAAATTTAGGCCAAACTAGGCCTGCTTAAAAATGAGAGGATCTCTAATTTTAAAGCAGGCCTAGTTTGGCCCAAACAGGTCACTCCAATCATCGGAGTCTTATATTACTAATTATAATGATACCATTGATCCCTGTTTCCCATGCATACAAACATAAATAATCCATCAGCTTTTTTGTGAAAGGAAAAAAAAAACAAAACCCTAATAATTAGGATCAGAATCTGAGTGTTGAGGAGAGCCTTGCTCGCCAAGTACTTATGATTATTATCCCCACCCCCTTGTAGGAAGTTGCATCAATAAACAAGCATTTATATGTGCAATATAGAAGTCTGTATTGGCAACTTTCTATCAACACCTATTTGAGAACTGGCTTCCGTTGGAGCCAAAATAATAATAGAATCTCTGCAAAGAGAAGCCAAAGTACATCCAGCTGTACAAACAAAAGCCTCTTCAGTACAAATTTTCTACCATAATAGAGCTAGATTTGCCCTAAAGCTATTTCACGGGTGCCAGATCATGAGTTCCTTGACTGTTCATACCAAACAAGACTAAAGAGTGTCAGAAAACCGATTTAGAAGATGAAAAAAGGCAACAAATATCATTAATATGTGTTATGCTATATTAAATCTTCTAAGAAAAAAAGCATTTTCAACAAAATGATTACATGGAGAAATAAATTACACTGACAGTAAGTTGAGTTGCACACTGTTTTTATATTAAACGTACTTAGTGTATGTGCCATTTCTGCCTCTAGAATCTTTTAGTTTCAATTACTGTATTATTTATGTTTAATTGTTTAATTCCTTAATGTTCCATTTTGTCTATTCTTTCCTTTCTCCTGCATCTCAATTGCTTTTGATTATATTCCTGTCAAAAGTTCTTTCCAGAAGCTATATATGACCTGAATGTCTCGTGGCTGTTCTTGCATATGACACTCAATAAATGTTTTCTCGGTTGTGGAATGCCTGAAGCTGTCATTAAAGAGTTTTTACATCTAAATTGTGTATTTGTATCCTTTTGAACTGAGCTATAACTTGGATTGAGAAACAGCCATTAGTTTGGCTCTGTTATGAAAGATATGAATGAAATAAGATCCATCTGATAGATACGGGTTGAGAACTGGCATATAACTTTTGATAAGGTTTATTTCTAAATCCAACCTAAATTTATTATATTTTAATATTATTACTTCTTAGCTTTGTTTACTGTGATCTCATCAGGGTGGCTTCTAATGACAAGCCGGACATTAAATGGGCAGGGCAACCAGATAAATGTTACTAGTACAAATTTTCTTTTATGCAGAAATTTAATGTCCTAATTGAATTGCTGGCTTCCAGGCTACACTTTTCATGCAGATAAAAAGAGGAACTCCTTTTCAAGGTATGCCTCTAGATCATTTCCCCATTGCATTCTTCAATTAATTTTTCATTACCCAAACCCTCAGTTTGAATTCTTCACTCTTTCTCCTAGGGTGACACTTATTTTGTGTTTCTGAATTTTTGAAAGGTCTCAATTACATTGCAGTTCAGAGAGATTGACTGAGTTCTTTTGACTTTCATATGAATAACAAGAATTATATCTTACAATGTTCTCACTGAATCAAGATTTTTTTGAAAGTATAATTAAATATTTTTATATTTATTTAATATAAAATATTAAATCATAATATTTAGATACTATGATTTAAATACAATTTTCCTGTCTTTTAAAGGGCAAGTTGTTATCTAAATAGGAGAGGCAGGATTGGCAGGAGTGGGAAGGGCAAAGAAAGGAACAATGGGAGGAAAGAGAGTAACAGGACTAGAATGCGGACAAGGAGATGCAGGACAACTAGAGCAACTACGGTTAGTTAGAACAGGTGGTCCCATTACACGATCAATGGGTAGAGCACAGAGTCAACTGGGTTTATAAGCAAACTCCCCACCCCAAACGCTTATTCTGATAACGCGGGCAGTGGACCAGTGAAAGCTAAGACAGTCATTTTAGGTTTTGTAAATAGTTGCTTTTATTGTTTTTATTGTTTTAACAATAAACAGCTGTTTTAAATTCATCCCAGAGTTCAAGGATTTTATACCATTACATATATATATATAAATACATTTCTTGGAATAAAAGTATTCCAGGTTGGCTATTCCTACTTAGCTATGTAAGTAAAGTGTGCTTTATTATATCAATATTTTTGGATTTTGTGGCTAACTTTTGTATCTTTTAAATACACAAGCTGCGTTGGTTACATGTAAAACTCCTTGTGTTACTCTAGGTTTTCTTATGGTGGGCCATTCTTGGGAACAAAGATCTAAAGCAGAAATGCACATCTCTTTCAGGCCTAGGGTCAAATTTAATAGATAGATAACCTTTATTGTCATTTTTTTTTTACTGTGAGCACAATGGAACACATTAAAAATGAAATTTAATTGCTTGCTCTCAAAGTGTACACATACATAACACACATTTAAACATACTATATACAACATATGTATAGACCTACACCCTTACATATAAGTAACAGATAAATATTATTCACTGTCCACACAACCTAACCTCTTCCTTACCTTCCTTACTCTTCCTTATTTGTTCATTCATTCCTTCTCACCCTTCTGGTTGTGCCATCCCCTCCCCCAAATGGTAAGAATATCAGTAAGTTGCTCAGTGGCCCCAACCTTTTGGGCACCAAGGACCAGTTCCATGAAAAAAGGTTTTTCCATGGACTGGAGGGGGTGTGGCTTTGCATGCTGCCTACATCCCGCGGATGGGGCTTCACTTGTTTGAGTGGACCAGTTGCTGGCATACTGCAGACCAGTGCCGGTTTAGAGACCAGGGATTGGGTATCCCTGTTTTATGTCAATACTCCAATTTGACATCCTCATAATATATAAGGAGGAATATACATACTGTATCTGAGGGCTATCTTCCTTTCTGGACTTCACACCTCAGGCAACATCCTAATACACACATCCAACAGGCACCTCAGGATCAAAGCCCAGGACAGGAGCACCTCAATCTGCATATCTAAATATCAAAGCTTGTTTGAAATTATAAATACCTCTACTGGTAGACCTCTAATGATGTAGGCTATCTTCAACATTGTATGTGATCAAATGAATAAACTACTCTACATCCAGCAGCTGCCATTTGCGTTTATTCATGACCCAGGAAATCAGGCCAAAAAAATTCTTATAACAGCAGATTTCACATCTGAAGTTGTTATTACTTTTTATTCTCAGTGAAACAGTGCTGACTATGGGTGGTGTGAATAGTCCAATGGACTTTCCAGACTTTTGTGCTGCTTTTCTATATAGTTGCATTGTATTAATTCTCTTGACTGCTCCCTGCAACTGCTTTGTGAGATTGCTATGCTTCATTAAGGCCTATAATCCTCTTCTGTTTCTAAATCTACTATGGAAGAGGAGAAGGAATGTTTGAATATCCAGGTGAGACACTTTTATAATTGGACGCAAAAGATTAAGCTCCCACCCAACTGAGCAGCAAATAAAGACAACTGAAGTAAATACTGTAGGCCAATCAGAATATGTGTGATTGTTAGATGTATACAGTTACTGTATATATTTTTCATTTTTAAATATATTATTTTTAAATTTTATTATATTGCTCCCTGTAAATACTATTTATTCCCAACTAGATTATGTGGCTCTCCTCTGTAAGACCAAAAAGTACTGTATACTAGCTCTACTTATTTATGTAGGAGATAACCAGGCTGAGCCCGAGGGAGGGGTCAAACGCATCAGCAGTCATGAGTCCTTGAGTGCCCACAAGAGATTTAAGTCTAACCCACCTTGAATTCCTTTCTTAACTTCCATTCATTTCCCTCGACCGCTAGTTCAGATTCTTGTAGAGAGTTTAAGCTTGCAATAAATCTTTATACTCATTTGAACTGCCTGAATCTCCTGATTTCCCAGACACTTGACATTAATATATTAAAAAAATTTACATTGCCACCCCATTTGGACAATTGTGACTTGAGCAGTTTACAGTAAAGTATCAATCGTATCAATTTATAATTATCAATTGTACTTGATGCAATTTTTTTTTAATATGCTGCATCATTGATACATATGTGCCGATATTTCAAAGCTGGGAAAGAACTCTGAGAAACATTTTTCCCCCAGGATATTCACTGAGAAAGTTTTAAAATTTTTAGAGTATTCTGGAAGGAAGGAAAGAAAAGGATTCCCCGTGGACTTTATTCTGCTAGTCGTTGCTGACCATAGGGAGCAGTGCTCATGAGAATATTCTGGACTGAGCTAAAAAAAGAGTTTACTGGAAATTTATGTAACCGTAAACATATTTTCTTTGCAGTAAATTCCCTTCTTAGTTTGCTATACAGCAGGGAGAAGTTTTATTCATTGTATTCATTTCAGTGAGTATAAATATAACTTCCCTTTTAAAAGCTGGAACCTACTATTTGCTGTCTTCCTGGCAGTATCATCTATATTCTGTTATGTTTCTTTTCTCCCTTTCCAAATTCTGTCTTAATATAGACTCATTTTTTGCTCCTTGAAATGTGAGCTATGATGCACCTTAATGTAACTAGAACTAAAACTAAAGTGAGAGATCCTGGGCAAATGAAATGTGGTTTAGACCCCAAATTCACAATTAGCAAATGCTCCTTATTCATCAACACTGCCCATCTTAGCCATTATGGAAGTAAGGTAATGGAACTTCTTTTTATTGATTCTGCCGGGTAATTGAAGAAAAGTGTAATTGCTGTCCTAAATTTAATCTTGTAGCATTCATCTGTTACCAGCCTTCTGTTCCAATGGCTTCCTGGAAGCATTGGAGTGAACTTTTCAGCTCATTTCCAAACTCACCATCTTCCAAACACGTTACCCCCCAGGTACCTTCAATTTACAGATATTATAAATATATATGTGGAGATTTTTTTCTTAACTTAGTAGGTTTGGACAGATGGCTGGTGAATAAAACCTTGCAATTTAGTGCAGATTGCATACAGTATTTATTTGAAAGAATATTTGATAATACTTTAAGTGTTATCGTTTTATTTCTTTACTGGATGAAATCCATTCATGAAAATGGGATATATTTCTGTTGAAAAAGGTACTGATAGACGGTATTTATTTCAAGAACAGAATACAAGCTTTTTGGAGGGGATCTACATCGGATAATATAAAATGAAATGCTTAGAACAAAAGGTAAGAGCCCAATATTCCACAAATGTATTATAGTTACAATATCAGTGCAAATGTATTTTAAGCAGAGAATCGTCTGAGTTAATCATTGGGGTTTTTTTTTGCCCACAGCAAAAAATGAACAATGCTGTAAACCAGATCTTTTTCTTCCCAATGAATCTGTAACTCTTAAGCCAAACAGTGACTCAATACATGTGAAGTGAGCATTTCATAATACAGTTTAGCCATGTGTGGGGGGTTGTTTTTTTTTTTGACATCAATAATAGGTCCACTGATCATTGTAGACTTTGCCCACAAAATTGATATTGGAAACCTGTGAAATAATCATGGAAGGTTTCTTTCTTCGTGCAAGTAGCTGAGGATTAATTTTATAGAGCTCTGTTATTACGTCTGAACTCTTAAACTTGTGCTCCTTGGCTATTGTAATTGTTTGCTTTTCAGTTTATGCTGAATCCAGAGGTCTCAGAATCAGATTTTTATTTTTTAACCCTACATATTGATTCAACTTTTAGCTTCCATTTGTCTTCCGTTTCTCATTCTCTTTGGGGGGATTATTTTGTGACTTGGAAATTGAATTAGTACTGGCGAATACAAACTAACACCGGATTATTTGCATGTTCCCTGAATAAAAACCAGGATATGCTGCTTATTGACCATATATTTTTCTCTATCACTAATTGACAAAGGCAGATATTATACTAAGAGATACTATTTTAGGGCTCTGAAAGAAATTAGTGGATTCTTTAAATGTAGCCTAGTAAAATAACTATCATTTATAGCTAACAAAAAATAAAAAATAAAATAAAATAAAAGCACTGGAAACTGCAATATGCATACATGGCTGCCATTATCTGCTGTTCAGCAACAGAGATCATCCATCTCCAGTTCTTCATTATCTGGTTAGTGGTAAATTAGTGTTAATTCAGTTAGAAGCATTTGAAAGGAATTGCCAGCTTCTTCTAAGACCATTTGGGAAGTGTTCTCAGGTGGCCAAATTTACTAGTGCTTAATTTAGCTTTAGTTCAACACCCAGCACATTTTACATGAACCATTTTCTTCCTGTTAGACAGTGTTTATTTATCAAAGGGGGAGCTGGAAATTTAGACGAGAGAAGCTATTTCCCTTCTTTGGTACTTGAATGGTGCTTTAGCTGTGAGCTGACCAAGGGAGTAATGAGTGGGAAAATCCTGCCAATTAAGAACAGGGTCATCTCATGGTGGACATTTTTCTGCAAAGTGAGGATACTGAGCTTGCTAACTTTATAATTGCATCTCATGGCTAGTTATGATGTGTTGGGACATCCCAAGTGTTTTGCTTACTCTTCACAAATCTGTACTCTTCCTTTGTCTATCAGACTACATAGAGATGGAAAGAATAAAGTGCTTGGAGCCCCAACCTTGCTCCAAATTGTATTAGTAAATATATGACTCTCTACTAAAAAAAAACTATGTTTCCTTCTCTTTCCCCCTTATTCAAAAACAAGATCCTCCATTTTAAAAGATATTCAGTCAAGATTTTTAATGGATAATACATTAAAGAGATAAATCTGTTTTTATATCTTTATATGTTTTATCTTCTGGATGATTGAGGACAAATTTTTATAAATTTTAATGAATAAAACAAGTATGTATATTGTGAGGTTTATCAAAAGACAGGGTGTACATGGCGTATTTTCTGATAATATCAGAATAACTAGATAGAGTTTATTGGGCTGATATACTGTAAAAAAAGAGAAAAAACACACAAATTTGGATTTGGATTTATTCAGAAATTCTTTTTATTCTAATTTTTCTTATATTTTGGAATTTTCTTGAAGGACATCCAAGATATTAAAAATGTTCCTCTCTATTATTTTGATTCTGAATATTGTCCAGCAAGCTGTGCATCCATTCCACTTTATTTTGCTCTTTCTTATCCGTTTTCTTTTTATTTCCAGTCCATATTTTGCTATGATAAAACACATGAAAAATATAACAGCAATCCTAATGTTACGGTACATATACTTCAGTCAATACTGTGTAGCACATCAGTAAAACTGTGTACAAAAACATGGCACAGAAGTAATGATGTAAGAAGGGAAAGAAAAGAAGTGAAATTCTCATTTCTCTTGGTGTCTATCCTGGTGGAATAAACAGAAGAAACAACAAAGAATACAATGGGGAAATACTATCATCTCCAACAACTTAACGTTATTTTCAGCACCCAACAAAGTCACCCTGGAATTTGGCACGTACATATAGCAAATAGCTAAGATTGAGGCAGGCAGCAAAAGAAAAATATCATGTAGGGTGGCACCAGCAATTTGCTAAAGTTTCTGCTCTGAAATTAGCAATTTCTCCACAGAACTTAGTTCTTGGAAGGAGTGGGGAAGTAGGATTAGGGGTTAGGAAGCATGAGAAATTCACCAGTCCTTTGTAGCACGCTCTTAGCCAATCTTTTTCTTTTAAAGGTTGCACAATAGTTTCAAAATGTGTATCTTCACTGTCCTGTTGTTTTTGTCATCGAATGGAGAGCTGTGAAACAGAAATAAGTACTCAGTCATTAAAAAGACTAGATTGCAAATAGTTTTGTGTACTACTATCAACAAACAAGTTTAGCATTAAACGTTGAATGTATTGTTGCCTTAATTATCCCCACATTCTTTTTTCAGTTTAACTTTTGTCACTGTCCAAAACCAATTAAGATTTCATCAAGCCACCCAAATGTTCACCTCTAATTGCATGGCAGTCCAAAAGAGAGATTTGATTCTAAGGCTTGTATCTAATGAGAAATCCACAAACAAGGGATGATTTCTCTTCCAATGCATAAAATAGCTATATTGCTAAAATATTTTGGCTGCCCCCTAAAGCAGAGATGTCACTAATTGCTGTTTTCCATATGACATAGAAAAGCATGTCTTGCTTGACATCTTGCTTATAAAAAAGTAACTGTGTTCTGCCCATTTTTATACAATACAGATTTGTTATTCAACGTCCTGACAGTTTAGCTGATAAGCAAGAAATTAAATAATAGAAAATAGCTTACGTTGGGGGCAACTATAGGATTACAAGAAACAATTTAGTAGAAATCCAGAAACAGGATGGCAATGTTTGTGTTTGATTCATTTCTAAGACAAAAGCATTTCTGATCTCTCAGTAACTATATCCAATTCATTTGTTGTTAAAAGTTGCAAAGTATTGAGATATCATATATGAGAGCGATAAATACCACTGAATATAGTCCTATATGATTCATTGGATGATGGATACACTTCTGAATATTGTTTTCATGCATTCAAAGCACTTCAGATCCTTGCTAGAATGGTCTGCTCTGATATTTTTAAATAGCTACTTTATCAATATAAACTGATTTAAGGGGGGGAAATTAAATAAATAACACCACCCTGGAAGTTAAATCTATAAATATGTTTCTGTACATATTAAATAGGGAAAGAGCTAACTTAGTTACATCAGTTCTTATAACTAGGCACCTACTGTCACCTATTTTTTATTTTTTCCAACCCAGTATAACGTTGGGAAGAAATTATGTATTTATGAGCATGAGACTAATCTGTCTGTCCAATAGCAGGGCAAATTTCTGAAATCTTGACAGTATGGTGTCAGAGTTGGTGTGTGGGAGAAGCCACAAAGAAAGGTTGAATTTGAAAAGGGCCTGGAATTGGACAAGAGCTCTGGAGGGGGGAAAAAAATCCAAGTCTCCTCCACAAAATACATGCAATTTTATGGGAGAGGTAATCATGTGACCCAGTATGGCTCTACTATTAAGGGGCCAGAAGAAATTTCATAAGCCAGGCTCTGCATGCTTTTCGTATTTTGGTTAATATATGATTCTTAACATGCTATGTAGGGAAATAAAGATATAGGTATGTCACAACAATGCAATCTTCGGTTCAATAGCATCTTTGCAGAGTAAAGTAATGTTTACAGGATCTGTCTTTTATATCCTGTCATTCTCTTTTCTTTTTCAAAGAATATCTTATTTCAGACTTTTGCCTGTGTAGAAATGAAAATAGTCAATTTATTTATACCAGGAACTTGTACCTACTAATTTCGGATTAGTCACAAGATGTTCCACTTTATTTATTCTATTATTACATTTATGCGCCATCAAATCTGATGGATTCACAGCAGCTTTGTTCCAGCAATTCCATAGCAGGAATTTTTAATATTTAATGACTTTTTTTATCCATTTCCTCACATAGCTGTTTTCTTCTCTTTCCTAATCTAATCCTAACAGTGGTGGAAGGCATAAAAGGAAAAAGGGAAATATGTCCAGCATTACACCCCAAGGTTCTCAAGGAACTGGCAGATGTGATCTCAGAACCACTGAACTATATTTTTCAAAGATCCTGGAGCACAGGGGAACTACCAGAGGACTGAAAAAGAGCTGATGTAGTTCCCATCTACAAAAAAGGGAAAAAAATGGGCCCAGGAAATTACAGACCTATCAGCCTGACCTCAATACCTGGGAAGATCCTGGTAAAGATAATCAAACAACTAATCAGTGAACACCTAGAGGCAAACAAAGTCATTACTAAAAGCCAACATGGGTTTGTCAAAAATAGATCATGCCAGACAAATCTTATTGCATTCTTTGACCAAGTGACAAAATTAGTGGATCAGAGGAATGCTGTGGACATAATTTACTTGGACTTCAGTAAGGCATTTGATAAGGTAGATCACAACCTACTACTTGACAAGATAGAAAAATGTGGGGTAGACAGCACCACCAGCAGATGGATCCATAGCTGGCTGACCGGCCGTACTCAGTGTGTGGTCCTCAATGGAACTGCATCTACATGGAGGGAAGTGTGTAGTGAGGTGCCCCAGGGCTCTGTTCTGGGCCCATTGCTCTTCAACATCTTTATCAATGATTTGGATGAGGGAATAGATGGAGAACTCATCAAATTTGTGGACGACACCAAGCTGGCAGGAATAGCCAACACTCCAGAAGACAGGCTTAAGATTCAGAAGGATCTGGACAGACTTGAACATTGGGCGCTATCTAACAAAATGAAATTCAATGGTGAAAAAAGCAAGGTTCTACATTTAGGCAAGAAAAACCAAATGCACAGATATAGTATAGGGGGTACCTTGCTCAATAGTAGTAACTGTGGGAGGGACCTCAGAGTCCTAGTGGACAATCACCTAAATATGAGCCAGAAGTGTGCTGCAGCTGCCAAAAAAGCCAACACAGTGCTAGGCTGCATTAACAGAGGGATAGAATCAAGATCACGTGAAGTGTTAATACCACTTTACAATGCCTTGGTAAAGCCACACTTGGAATACTGCATCCAGTTTTGGTCACTGTGATGTAAAAAAGATGTTGAGACTCTAGAAAGAGTACAGAGAAGAACAATAAAGATGATTAGGGGACTGGAGGCTAAAGCATATAAGGAACGGTTGCTGGAATTGGGTATGTCTAGTTTAACGAAGAGAAGGACGAAGGGGGATATGGTAGCAGTGTTCCAAACTCAGGGGCTGCCACAAAGAAGAGGGAGTCAAGTTATTCTCCAAGGCACCTGAAGGCAGGACAAGAAGTAACGGATGGAAACTGATCAAGGAGAGAAGCAACTTAGAACTAAGGAGAAACTTCCTGACAGTTAGAACAATTACCCAATGGAATAACCTGCCTCCAGAAGCGGTGAATGCTCCAACACTGGAAGTTTTTAAGAAGAGACTGGACAGCCATTTGTCCAAAATGGTATAGGGTTCCTGCCTGAGCAGGGGGTTGGACTCGATGACCTCCAAGGTCCCTTCCAACTTTATTATTATTATTATTATTATTATTATTATTATTATTATTATTATTATTATTATTATTATTATTATTATTATTATTATTATTATTATTATTATTATTATTATTAATATTATATGCATCTCCTCAGATGTATACTAAAAGATGCACTGTACAATATAGTGAAAAACATCCAAAAGTGTATCTTTAGCCACAATTGAGATTTTACTCAGCTAAAGAAGTGGCAACCATAGAGCTAAAAAAACAAAGGATTTTTTGCAAGCTTCTTTCAGAAATCTTTAAAAAAATAATTTCCAGGAGAGGTTTATGAGAGAGCAAGCTGTTTTGGATATTCAAATGGTAAATAAAGGTAATGGTTTCCCCTATCCAGTCATGTCTGACTCTAAGGGGTGGTGCTCATCCCCGTTTCTTAGCCGAGGGAGCCAGTGTTGTCTGAAGACATTTCTGCCGTCATGTAGCCAGCATGACGTCACACCACAGTGAAGAGCATGTGGGGAAACACAGAACCCTATTTCCGTCCCACAAAGTGGTACCTATTTATTTCTTTACATTTTCATGCTTTCGAACTGCTAGGTGAGCAGGAGCTGAGGCAAGTAACGGGAGCTCGCCCCATCGCACAGGGCTGGGGTCTCAAATCTGGGCTGTTAGCTCTCCAGCCGACAAGCTCAGAGTCTTTAACCGCTGAGCCATCGCACCCCTCAAATTTAAATAAATTAAATAAATCAGTTAAGTATTTGATTATTCTATAGTGTTTCATCTGACTTTTTTTTGCTAATTATTTTATTAACATCTAAAAAAACACAACCAACATCTTTGTACTTGGCTGGTTTATTAGCAGTTTTTCCTCTTTCGTAAAGAACCCTGCCCTGTCTGACAGCTTTGATTTTACAACCTAGCAAGGGCATTTGCCTTCATGTTTATTTCCAAACCACATTATCTGCATCTTGCAAACAACCTAGACATGTTCAAAACACAATAGACTTTTTATAAAAGAATGATTACTGTGCTAGAAAGTTCATTATCCCCCCAGGAACACATTTAGAAATCCCTTTTTACCAAAACTCAGAAACAAATTAAACTAAAAATGTCAAAAATTGAATTGGCAATCACTCAGCAACATAAACAAGTGCATAGATCTTGGTTTGCTTTCTTCCTCAGGAGGTCTATATTGTTCAGTCAAAAGGCTGACTGCAAGTGAATGCAACAATATCTATCTGCTTGTGTGGCTTTGAAAAGTATTCACACTCCTTTTTATGCGTTAGGGAAATGACATACCAGCTGTGCGTTTTACAATTGTTTCACTTCTATTGGACCCCTTTTTGACTGGAAATAAAAGCAGAGGAAAAGCAAAGCAAGCACAAGTTGTCTCTGGAAAAGACACATCTTCCTTGTTGTGGGAGACTGAGGGTTGATTTTTTAAAAAAATCTAAGTTAACTAAGTAGAATGTGAACAAGATATATAAGGTAGCATAGAAACTTGGATATCATTCGAACAAATGGACTTTTATTAAGTAAAATGGGTTTAAAACAGATTCACTTATTTTTACAAATGATTTATATCCCATAAGTACTAGCCTACTCTAACATTGTTCCTAATCACATTTCCCCAATGGGGAGCTAATCCTGGGCTTGGACTGAGACCCCTTCAAACCTGTTGGTCCACCTGCCCCTCCTACATCCTTTTCCCTGAGGTCCCTCTT